>NC_064860.1:65148378-65320878 GCF_024139225.1 Suncus etruscus | reverse complement strand
AAACTTTAATATTAAAATAGTTCCTCTTCAGTCAACTCCAATAGTTTATATGTCCACAAGTTTTTATTACATTTGAATAAGCAATTTTTACTGAAGTCAAACTACTTTTATTTTAAAAAAAACTGGAATGCAGCAAAGACTGAACTTATCTCTATATAAAGTGTTACATAAAGTTTTCATTCATACCTTGTTTTGCAAGAGAAATGTAAATAATGATGGGATTTCATAAGTTTTAAATCTTAAGAGATCATTGGAGATTGCTTCCTATCAATACTTTTAATATCACTTTGACAGTTATAGTATTTTCGTAATAATTTGAATAAAGTATGAAATAAATGCTTGTTTTTACCAGTTTGTTTTTAACAAAAATGAACAGCAAAATTTCTCTTTCTGATGAAGATTTACAAAATTGTCGAACATGTACATAGACGGCTGACATTGGTATGTGTATATTAACATTTTACCTAAATCTTTCATATTTATGAATAATGTTATATGCTAATGAGTCTACTATGTGTTTGAGGCGAGTCAAGTAATTTTCACTTATCTATTAATTTTTAACACTTTAAACAACAAAATGTAACACATTTTATGAATGGAGTGAAAATAAAATGATAAAAAGGATGATCTTAGATTCTGTCTTGTTTGTCATCCATGAAGTATAAACAAAATATTTTTAAAAAATCATTAAGAACAGTATTGAATTTCACTGTGGAAATTTCATAATCACTTCCCTAAGAATAACTACAGTTTAATTTCCCATGAAAGAGTTTATGTACATAAGAATCATTTTGTAAAAATCAACCATTGTGATGAAAGAAACAAAGAGAAATTAAATTCAAATCAGAGTACTTGCTTAATAGCTTAAGGAGTTGCTAGTGTTTATAAATTACAATGTGAATGATAATGCTTGGATAATGAATTTGTTGCTTTTTGAAGAGTCATGAGCATTTCAACTCACAACTTCTCACACTAAACAGATATGCAAATATTGTTAAGATGATTGTCTATTTTACAATAAGGTTAATTTTGGTTAAAGGCACATTAACTCCATAATCATAATAGGGCTAATCAAGACTTGGCTTGATAAAGCAAGCAACAAAGGTAAGTGCTAAAGAAAAAAATAGCCAATTTAGATAATTTAGGCCAATATAATAATTTTTGTTTTTAAATAGAAGGGTTGGATACTATTGGTCTGATGTAAAATAAAAATTGATGATTTCTTTTCACATACTTTCTTTGTATAGAATTTAATAAATATACTCTGATTGTATATTATAATAGGATGATGATGATAAAATATTTAAAATGGGATAGCTGCAATATTGCAATACTTAATAAATATTTTTCTAAAAAATACAATAAAATTTCTATGTTATATTTTACTTCATTCCTACTTTTCTTTCTAAAATGATCATTATATTAAAATACTTGAAGGTCAATGCCTGTTATAGTAGCCAGTAATTTAAAATTAAATTAAATGCTGCTTTGCAATGTTCAATATTTTGTTCTTTGACATTTTTAAATATTAAAAAATGATATGTCATGCTATTTAATTCTGAGTATATATTTCAATCAGTGATTCAGAATTCTGAAACTCGAAGGAAGCTTGTATCTCATATTTGCTATGTATTTGTCACAGAAAAAATGGAAACTCTAATAGATTACATAATTTGACAAGATCATGTAGTTAATTAAATTACAATACTCTGGAGATATTATATTCTTTCTCTTTGTAAATATAAAATGAGACACTGGTTTGCACATGAGAAAAGAATGCTTTAAGTGATGGAATATTTTACAATCAAATGCAAACATGCTTTGCTTCACTAGCTCATTGCATTCTAAAGTATTTAGTATATTTAAATATTTTATTATAAATTATTAAATATTAAGAACAAAATTTTCTCTGGACTCAATTTTTGTTTTCATAGTTATATATTTCTACTAAATTATTGTCAACATCTTACATTTAACATATCCATAAATAAAGTTTTATTTGTTTTTAAACTGCTCTTTCAATCTTATTTCTCTGTTTATCTCAATTTAATGGGATGATACACTTATTTTCCTCAGACAATTTTAAGTCAGAAGCATAATAGTATTTTAAATTCTTCCATTTCTTCACCTCTACAATCAAATCATGTGTTTTCTTTTCTTGAACTTTATCTTTAAAAATGAGGTGACTATAATTACATACTCTAATGTTAAGGTGTGCAACCTCATAATTCAATATCTTCAAATATCACATTATGTCTATAATTGAAAATCTAGTTTCCACTCAAAATCAGGATTTCTTTTACCTATTTAAGTTCTTTCTCCCCAAAACTCCTTGATTTTGTTGTTCATTTTTCTTATGCTGCCATGATTATTATTGCTCTCAATTGTTTTAATTCTATTATAATTTTAGTGGCCCACTGAACATTGTGTTTTTGTCAGTGTCTCAGAGTTCCCATGTCCCATTATCACTTTATGTACTGTGCCCCCCACTTGTCACAACTACTTTCAAGCACCTTACCCTGTATTTTTTATCAATTCGGTCTCTTTCGCACTACAATTGCCAATTTGATTACTTGTCTTAGTTTGTACAGATTGAGTTACTCCTCAGAGTTTCTAAAATTGCTACTTTAAACCTCACAGCATACATACATGAGCCTCCTGCAGTTAACCTACAGACTTAGTTATGATCTAAACTGTTTCCAGGTATTTTGTAATAGTTACACATTCCTAACTCCATCTGCCAATCTAATTAAATAAACTTTGAAATGTTGTAATGACAGTAAAACAAAACAAAACAAAACAAAAACAAAAACATAGAATTCTAAATGTTGTCCAGAATTAAGTCAAAGACAATTACACAAAAAGTATCTCTATAATTCTCAATATAACTTTAAAAATGTCATAAACAGCAAAAATTACCTTGGTTAGATTTGACAAAAAAAAAAAGAGCAATGCATATTTGAATATTTAGAGCATCCTCTCAGGGCAGGAATGGGGACAGTGAACTACAAATATTCACACCTGTACCACAGAAAACAAAAGGGTAAGCCATATAGAAAACTTCTAAGTTTAATAAATAAAGATAATATCCTGGATGATTTAACCAGCACTAACCAACTTTATCCCTTATAGATAATGACTTTAGAGATATCATGGATGTTTAACGATTTCAAAGTCATGAAGATCTAGGTAGTTAATAATTCATGACAGAATATGGAAATAGAAATGAGAAAACTACACTGAGAAGTGACAGACTGAAGAGTTTGGTATGTGAAATAGTAAACTCAGTGGAAGATTGTGAGCAGAGTAAAAACAGCTAAGAAAAGAATCCAAGGTGAAATGCAGAAAGTGTATCAAAAACAACAGAAGATGGAAAAAAGTCTCAAAAGAAGGAATTAGCAAACCATGAGATGATTTGAAGAGAAACAAAGTAAGAATCATATGAACGTTGGAGGATCAGAAAGGTGATTCTGATAAACAATAATTAGACAACGAAAGCATAGCTAAAAATTTCTCAGAGTTTATAAGTCCATGCACACATAATAAAGAGGCCAAAGGTTTCCAGCCAAAAGAGATTTAAATAAAACTACTTTAAGACACTTCATATTTAAAATATGTAATGTCAAAGAAATATAAGAGATAGAATACTAAAAGCAGATCAAAGAAAGGGCTTATATACAAAGGAACTTCCTTAAGATTAAAAAAAATTTAACCAGAAGAAAATAGTGGGGCATAGTAAAATATATTTGGTATGGACACATCACCATAAAATTATGACCCAGCTAGAATATTATTCATATCTGAAGGAATGATACACAGTTTGTAAGAAATCACAACTCACAAATGTCATGGTCTTTAAAACAACTTTACTAGAAGTACTGAAGGTGCTTCTTTAATACAAGACAAAATTCACAAGCACACTTAGTTTCTAGAAAATGCTTCCCCGCAAAAAAAAAAAACAAAAAACAAAAAAAAAACCCTCTTTCATGTCAATTATCTTACCAGTATTAGTGGCCTATAGGCACCAATCACGACACTTGGAGTGACAGGATGGATCTAAAACCTAAACTTTATGCCGTCTAGAAGAGAAAAAGTCAGGCTATGAAATCATAATTGTACTATACAATGGAGACTTCTAGTAAAAATAATTTAAAGAGACAGGAAGGTAAGGATCAAGTAATATGTACACATAAGCAAGTACACTTCTAAACACTTATGTACTAAATGAGGGGTTATCGAGATATTTAAAACAGCTGTCAACAGATCTGAAAGAGGACATTGACAACAGCAAGTTAATTAATTAAATTTGAACCCTTTACTTATTAATAAAGAACTGAGAGATAGAAAAAAAATAGGTTTTCTAAATTATGAATATAATTTTTTCTTTTGGGGGGAACTTTTTGGACCACACCCAGCAGCTCAGGCTCAGGGTTACTTCTGACCCTATGCTCAAAAATCACTCCTTGCTGGCTCCAGAGACCATATGGTATGTCAGGGATTGAATTCAGGTCAGCTACGTGCAAGGCAAACATCCTACCTACTGTCCTATCAATCTGTCTCCAAAATTATAGACATAATTTATTAGGTCCAATTTATTTTTCAATTCTCTCATCAGAAGATGGAATTTTATGATTATATTTATGGTTAATTTCACAATCGTTTTTCTAAACACTACTTTTGTAGTTTTGATTACTCTAAAGTCAATATCACTTGTATTTCACATAACTAAATTATGTTTGAAATTCTTCATTGTCAAAGATCATCTAATACGTTGAAATGTGCCTGTAACAAAATCATATAGTTTATTTCAAACATTTTTGCTACATTGTCATGATGAGTCAACTTTAAAGAAATAGTATCCATTATTTAAATATTGTATACAGTTTTTATGCCACATTTTCAGCAATATTAAAACCATCATTTATTCTTTATTAATAAGAATAAAAAGTAAATTTGAGACATTTTTACATTTTGTATCACATGGTATAGTTTCTTGTAACTGGTGTATAAACATCACTGGTGTCTTACTAGAATGTAGAAGACACATGGAAAGATTTCTTTGATATGAAGATCACGGAAATAGTGATAACACTTTCCCAGGACAATCAAAGACTTTGTCACCTATTGATAAAATAAAACAGAACTAAGACCTAAATTTAGTAATTTGAGCTAAAATTATATTGAAAGTAGATTTTGCACAAAGACTGACTTCATCATAAATCCCATCTCAGGATCTGTGCAGATACTGAGACCTCTAAACACAGAGCTCTGATTGTATCACCCTGGACAGAGCAGAAGTCTACCAACCACAAAAATGCCACCAGGAGAGTAAATGATCCTGAGCAAAGTCTAGAGTTGATCCCCATGACAGTATACTCCAAGGACGGAGAAACCCCATATTTTTTAGGCCAAGTGAATTTCTTTTCAAATGACCCCAATATTTACTGTGCCAGGGCAGGAGGGAAGAAACAAAAATACAAAAAGCACAAAACCTTGGTTATTTATATATATATATATATATATTTTTACCTTCATTTATTATTATTATTATTTTTATTTACCTATCTATTTTGGTCGATTTCTCTCTTTGGGTGTGATTATTGTAATTGTTGTCCCCAGTTATACTTATTTTTTCTCTTCCTCTCTTTTCTTTTGTTATGTGCTATGCCATGTTTCTTATTTCAAGACCATGGTGTGTTTTTTTGTTTGTGTGCTTGTTTTTGTTGGTTTTTTGTTTGTGTTGTTTTGTTTTTTTGTTTGTTTTTTGTGGTGCTTATCGATATAGCTGGAGTCCTCAATGGATATTTAACACTTCCTTTGGTACTGGTGGAGTGTTTCACCTTCTCTTTCTTTTCACCTCCCAAATTGATGATGAGAGCCACTAGAAGGATTCCGCCCATTTTCAGGGTATTAGACTCTTACCCCAATTTATTACTTTTTTCTTTTTCAGGCAAAACCACGTAACTTGAAATAGCTGGTCTTGCCTCCAGTTAGAGGGGGAAATAAGGGAAGCCTCAAGACCAAACAGGTGCAAGACTACTAAGTAATAGGTTAGATACGGAGGGGACCACATATTCTAGCCGCCCTGGGGGTGAGGGAAGAAGAAATGGGAGGGAAGACAAAAACGGACGGGTAGGGAGAACAATTTGGTGATGGATGGGAATCCCTCCTGATTTTATGTAAATATGTACCTAAAATATTATTGTCAACAATATGTAAGCCACTATGATCAAAATAAAATTATATTATAATAAAAAAAGAAAGTAGATTTTGTCTTATATGTTATAAATTTATTGCTACGATAACTTTTTGAGAAGTATGTGTATTCAGTTTTTCAGGGGATGTTTATATATGATATATATACATATATATTATAAGCCTCTTCTACTTCTTCCTTCAGAGCCAATATTATTGTTATGTTTTAGCCTAGATGGTCTATCAAGAGGTGACAGAGAGGTATTGAAGTCTTCTGCTACTTTTTTATTGCTACTGCTGACTTTCTTCAAGTCTATTAGTAGCAATATCTTTATTAAATATTAAATAATATCTTAATTTGTTCACTTATAAATTATTTATTTAAATTTATGTATTCTTTTTCTATGTTTGGGATATTTTGTACTTATTTAATATAAAAGGTAAAATTTTATCATAAAAATGAACTGGAACAATAGTATACCAGGTAGGTAGCTTGTCTTGCATGTAGTTACTAGAGTTTGATCCTCAGCATTTCAATCTAGGTATGATTCCTGAGTTCAAAGCCAGCAGTAAGACCTCAGTACCACAGTGTATGACCTCAAAACAGCACCACCAATAAAAGGCTTCTAGGAATTTCTCAGAGACAAGTATTTTATAATAACCCTTGCTGTGACATATTTGCCCATTTGCCTCAGCAACCTCTATTTGACTTCTTTATATCAATATGCTAGTAAAGTCATTATTTTAGCTAATATATAATACATAACATTTTTCTTCAAGTAATTCATAAAAAGAATTATCAAAAGTGAGTTCAAAATTTAACACCAGTTTAAAATCCTAAGACTGCTTTATGATATATTAACATATGCCCAAACAGTCAACATATCCTGTATTCTCTGTATTCTCTGTTGTATTTCACAAAGTTTAATGTTATATTTTTCTATATGGACATATCTGTCAAAGATAGCTGCTTAAAATTCTTTTTCTGTAATTCTGAAATCAGTTAATCATTTTACTTCTTTGTTCGATTTACTGTGCAACCAGTATCTGCTGAGACTGAAGGAGATGGGAGGTATGAATTAGTAAGCTCAAAATGGGTAACTAACACAGGGTAGCAGTATAATTTTTTAATTTCCCCTCCTGAAACTACCATTTTCCTCTTTATTTCACTTGAGTGACAATTGAAATCAATAGTCTCTATATCAAAAACCCTCCTTTCCTTATTATAATTGGTATTATTGCTTAGTGAAATGTCTTGTTGTCTAGTCATTACAAGATACTTTTTTCCCATTTTTCATTTTGAAGTGTTGGGAAGCCCTCTCCTCCTGGCTCTCTCTTTAGAAAACACTTTTACAGAACAAGCTTCCATCATATGTTCTAATATCTTTGGGTACAAATGGTCAGCAGGGCTTATATTTTTTCTAGCCGGATGCTTTATTTTTTGAACATTTTAGATAGCTGGAAAAGGCTAGACCCCTGTGGAATCTTATCAAAACACTGCAGAGTTCTCAAATGCATCATATTATTGGTATTAATAAGATGAAAAATTAGCTGCTGCTGTAGACACTGGGAAATGTTTCAAATCACAGAGAGAGGCTTTCTACAGAATAAAACGAAAAGAAAATAGGACAGCAGGGAAATAGATCTAAGAAGGTTTTGAAAGTAGGGAATTCAAACAAAGCTTTTGGTGAACAATAGTTCCCTATTAAACTAAATTAAAATGTGTGGATGTGTGTGGCATGTGTGTACATTTTATATGTAAAGGCAATAAAGAACAGGTCTCTATGGGACTATTAAGTTGAGAACTGAAAAAGTAACTTTTGACTAGGAGTATAATTAACACACTGAAATACTACTTTTTGTGAATTTCTTCAACTATTTATTTGTATAACTATTGTAGTTCTTAACATTTAAAAAAAACTATATGAGTATGTTTTTCTTTGACTGCAAGTTTAGGAGACAATCATTTTAAGAAAAAGATCACTACCTAACCAAAATAAAGTGAAGATTTTAGAAATTTTTGCTTTAAAATCACTACCAAAAAGTGTTTTAAATACTCAGTTTTAAACTCCGAGCCTCATATATGTAAAACATGGATAATGTTACCATTGAACCCATTCCTGGCCATCATTGAAATAACTTGTTTTAGTGTGATTTTTTAGTATGTATAGACAGAAATATCTGGTTATAAATATTTGAAATAGCAATAGATCACTATGTATATACTTATATATAGTATATACAGTATATATACTATAAATATATGTGCAGTTACAGTATATAAGGCAGATGCCAAAACTAAAGGATATGTAAAATATCATAGAAAAATAAAATTAAAAAATGAAAAATAGACACAGTTATTTGTATATACTATTTCATTATAACAGTACCAATCCTATTATGTTTATGTTCCATTTCTTTATGTTCACCACCTCACTACCAGAATACCAAAATTCCTCCATCATTGTCTTAAAGTCCCCACCTATTTTATTTATCCCTTTGCCATTGCCATATAGTAATTCTATTAACCACATTGACTGTTTGTTTCTATTGGGATCAATTTATCCCTTTTTTCTTTACACTCCACATATGTGTGAGATGCTTTAGATTGTTTTTCTTATTCACATAGCCCAACTTCCTCCATTTCCATCCATTTTGAAGGAAATTGCAAGAATTCAACTTTTATCTTAGCTGAGAAATGGTTTAATATTAAGGCATGTAATCCAGATTTAATTACCTTTTGCATGAAGAGGATTTTCATGCCTACATTAGCTTTTCATATATTAATTTCCAAATTTTTGAGAATTCATCTTTAGGTTCTCATTTTTTAACTACTGATCTAAGTTTGTTTTCATTCCAGTAGCATGTGGTTTTGATTACCATGACTTTGTAGTAGAGATTAAAATCTGGAAATGTAATGCATACCATCTTATTTTTAATTAGGATTTCTCAACTATTCTGGTAATATTTTAGTCCCATATAGCTTTCAGAAATACTTTTTGTATGTTCTTATATATACTATGAAGATTTTGATGGGGATTGTGTTGCATATGTAAATCATTTTAGGAATACTAATTCTTCTAACCTAAGATTAAGGAGTATATTCCATTATGTGTATTTTTTTTTCATAAATGATTTAAATTTTCACTAAATAAATGAACCCCAAGTCAGCCAGGAGTGATTCCTAAGCACAGAGACAGAATAATAACTGAGTAACACTGGGTTTGACAAAAACAAGGACAAAAAATCTCATTCTTCTATATTATTTACATTTAAGAATGCAATAGATTTTTGTGCTTTGGTTTTTGTAGTCTGTTACTTTATGTATAATGTATTTTATGAACTTTTTGAAGTACTTACAATGTTTCTATGTGCAATATCATGTCATCTACAAATAATGATAGCTTGACTTCTTAATTAATTTGGATTCCCTTGATTTTATTTTCTAATTTTTGTGCTAAAGAATCCAAAGATTATGAAACTAATAGCAGTGCAAGTTAACAATCTTGTCTTGTACCTGACAATGGAGAAAATCTTTTGTTTTCCTTTCCCATTATAGATGATGTAGCTTGGGTTTGCTGTATATGACCTTGATAATACTGATAAATATTTTTTCAATTCCAATTTTGTTAAAGATTAAAAATAAGAATTTAAAAATAAAAATTAAAGAATAAATGTTAAATATTATCAATTTTTATTCATTCATGGAGATGATTATGTGGTTTTTGTCCTTTTTTATTAATTTTGTATATCACATTAATTCATGTATAATTGAACCATCCTTACATCTATGTGATATTATTTTATCCCATTATGTTGGAATTTATATTTTTGTGTTTATTAGGGACATTGACCTGGCATTTTTATGTTAGTCATGTCTCTTTCAGTTTATGGTAATAAGATAATGCTGACTTATAGAAAATCAAAGAATTCCACTTTCTGGAAGAGCTTGAGAAGGGTAGAAAGATGTTATCTTTGAAGATTTGGAAGAATATTTCTGGAAGAGTTCAGGAGATCATATGGGATGTTGGGTATCAAATTTGGACCAGATGTGTGAAAGATAAGTGCTCTACCCACTGTACTAGCTTTCTTGACCCTGATACCATAGTTTTTAAAGTCTTGGTTATTTCCAGCTTTACAATTTAATAGAATATTTTATGATTACTTGATTATATGAAGGCTTGTTTTATTTTTTAGAATGTTTACTCTACTAGATTTAAGAGCACTGAAGAATAATTATTAGTTAGCTTTGGGGGGATAAAAATTTCTAAAGATATAGATATTTCTTTTATTTTTTACTTTAAGAGTACTGCTTCGAGGCCGGAGACATAGCACAGCGGTGTTTGCCCTGCAAGCAGCCGATGCAGGACCTAAGGTGGTTGGTTCAAATCCCAGTGTCCCATATGGTCCCCCGTGCCTTCCAGGAGCTATTTCTGAGTAGATAGCCAGGAGTAACCCCTGAGCACCGCTGGGTGTGGCCTAATCCCCCCCAAAAGAATACTGCTTCATTATTAATTTTGTGGAGTTGAAATAGTCAAATATGACTTACGATATTAAATATTTTATTCTTGATGTTATTTCATGCTGCTAGTATGTATTTATATATTTTGATGTTCTTTTACTAGAGTTGTGTATGTTGAGTTTTCTCTTTGATCATTATATAATGTTAAACTCTCTCATTATTATTTTCGATTGTATGATAAAGCATGGCAGTTCTTATGTTTTTCGTTTTAGTTTATGACCCATACCCAGTTGTGCTCAGGGGCTACTCCTGGCTCCGCACTCTAAAATTCCTCTTGTTGATGCTCAGGCACCATATGGGATAGCAGGGCTTGAAAACTGGTGACTGAATGCAAGGCAAACGTCCTACCCACTGAAGTATGGCTCTTGTTCCCAGTCTTCATTATTCTTAGCTTACTACTTGTTTGCATGACTTTTTCCAGTCTTTAACTTTGAGCTGTGATTTTCACAATAGTCTTAATGCATTCCTGTAAGCAGAAGGGTAGTTTCAATTCTCTTATCCTTTTAGTCATTTTGTGCCCTTTTTATTGGTGAGTTTAGGCTCCAGGTATCTGCAACCTGAGACATAAAGAACCATTTGGACTCGTTTCTACAGAGGAGAAATAACCTGCGAGCCTCAAAACCATTGCAACACTTAAAACAAATATAGCACCGCATACAGAACTGCAGTTCTTGGGGAACCATGGAGTGGTGGGAATAGAGTGGACATTCCGTATGCAAAGCTGATTTACATGTGCTCTGACCATTGTGATATCTCTCCAAATATCTCTTCTTCACTTTTATTCCAGTATTTGTGATTACACCGCCTAATATAATTATATTGTATTCTATGTGTATCTATTTATATGCATACATATACAAAAGTAAATCTGTTGTATGTATGCAAACACACAAAGTCTTTAGAAGTTGGAGTTCAAGTATAATGTTCTTTGACTTGATCTTCTATACTCCACTCACCCTACATCTGCCCACTTGCAGGAAATGTCTTGACCCCCATGCTGTGGCCAGTTCATTTCTTGGTGATGACTATGTAATGCAGACCCGCTCTTTTAGTGGTCCTCTGCTTGTCACTGATGCTTAGCAGAGCTGCAATTTAGCACCCCCTGCTCACTATAAAGCCTATATCTTTACTTCTGACCCCCATGGTTTAACTAGGTGCAATTCATTTCACACCACCCCTGGATCTGCATCTGGATAGAACATGACATCTCTGTGAACAGGGCTCTTAGCTGCCAGAAATTTCTCCTTTGTTTTCTTTCATTTTTTTAAAATATGTTTTCCTGTGAGGCTAGTGGTTAATATTGAAATAAATGTCTGTAATCTTTATGATCCGTAATCTTTGGATCATTATTTCCTAGACAAATGAACATAAACTAAGAATCTGACCCTATGTCCAAGTAAATAAGCTAACTGCTTATATTCTGGTGAAGTTCCCCCTTTTGAACTCTTTAGCCATGTACAATCTCTTTCAAACCCTCAACAAACATGCCTGCTTGCTGCAACATCTATTTCCCAAATTGAAATTCCTCCTCAATTCTCTCTCTGTTTCTCTCTCTGTGTCTCTCTGTCTCTGTCTCTCTCTGTCTCTGTCTCTCTCTGTGTCTCTCTGTCACTGTCTCTCTGTCACTGTCTCTCTCTCTCTCTCTCTCTCTCTCTCTCTCTCTCTCTCTCTCTCTTGCTGTACCCAGATTGCTAAGGGTTAAATTCTGGCTCTGCATTCAGAAATTAATCCTGGCAGTGCTCAGGGACCATATGAATGCCAGGGATCAAACCCCAGTCAGCAACATACAAGGCAAGGGTCTTAGCTACTATACTATCACTCTCTTCTTCAATTCTATTTGTGAATAAATCCATCATTTCTAGAAATTTAAACTTGACTTTATATAATTTGTCATTTAGATAGACAACAATAGTTTATATAAGCATTCTGCTCATACATATTTTGATGTCCCTGAGAAAACTTTTCCCATAACTCTACACTTTTTGTGTGCTTTAAACAGCATTAATGCAATTTCAGTTAATTTTACAACTCACTCTAGGTAAAAAAAAAAATGTATCTTTTTACCTAGAATGATCTCATAAACACCATAGATAATGAACTTATGAACTTCTTTTGTGTGTGTGTGTGTGTGTGTGTGTGTGTGTGTGTATGGTTTTTGGGTCACACCCGGCAGTGCTCAGGGGTTAGTCCTAGCTCCAGGCTCAGAAATTGCTCCTGGCAGGCATAAGGGACCATATGGGACACCGGGATTTGAACTGATGACTTCCTGCACAAAAGGCAACCAACCGCCTTACCTCCATGTTATCTTATATCTTTGACTCAAATTTCTGTAAGCTGTGAAGTCCAAAATCAAAATATCAGTAAAGTTGGTAGTATCTGTTTTCTTTTTCAAATGCAACAGTCCTTCAGCTATATTACTATATGCTAAAAGAAATGATGCTCATTTCTGGGCAAGGTTTATAAAGCCCCTGAGGCAATCCTTTTGTTATCTACCAAAGACCCCTCCCAGAAATGGGCTGGTCTTACCATTAGGTAAGGTTACACAGAAAAATGGGGTGGGAGTGACTGTTGCGTAGAAAATATTAATTTGCCCATTGCATTTCTTTCAATCTTGATTGCTGGAGTGGTCTCTTGTTCTTAACATATAAATGTGAATTTGTTGCTGGATTCATGTTTTCTCTTATTTTTCCTAACTACATAATCACTGAATTATTCCAGGTGATTTCAGGATTTTAAGTAAAATGATCATTTAATCATCTTCAATTCATTTTTCTTACCTAAGTCCCAATTACAGTGCCTCTAAAACTTTGCATTTCAACTTGAATGTTTTATGGCCTCCAGAACTAAATAATTTTGCTTTGTTGTCTCACTCTAAGCTGTTACTTCTAAAGTTACTTAGAAACTTATACTTACTGTACTTATTTACATATTCACATATTCACTTACTCACATATAAACCTTATGCAAATTGTGCTTTCAATTAAATATGTCATTCATCTGAATCATACTTGGTCCCCTATTTCAACTCTTCCAGAGATATTTTTCTACTCAAGAGAGATGTTTATCTACTTTTTTTCCCATAACTTCTTTCTCTAAACTCCCCCAAATGTTGTATTTCCCTGATTTGCCATTTTTTTCTAAATGTTATCACAAGCCTAGTCTCTCTGTTTCTTCTTTTCTCTCTTTAAGAGTAGTATTAATAAAATCCACTAAAAATACCCAATTAACTTTCCAATTTACCTTGTGCAAAGGACAAATTGCTGATTGTCATCTACAGCATCTTTATTATACAGCCCAGATAACCATATCTGAGCCTTTTGCTTATCTTATTTAATTTACTCCATTTAACTAGCCTCCCCTTGATCTTCCTAGACTATGTTTTGTGTCTAGACCTTTATCTTTACTGATTTCTCATAGATCACATGCTCTAGATGTCTCCATGTCTAACTCCCTCATTTTTATGAGATCTATATTCTAAACATATATTCTAAATGTGTCCATCTCTAATTATCCCATTTATATTTGATTATATTCTATCTCCTCAAAATCCAATATTTCTATTATCGAGATCTATTTATTTCTGTAAATAAACTCTACAAATTTCCTTATTTAGTGTGCTTCTTATGTATCTTTCTCAAAAGACACAAAGGTTTCTGAAAAAAAGATTTTTTTATATGATACGTTAATTGATCTAACGTCATCATCTAGAAGCATAATGTGGCTACTTAGTTCCCTAGATGATAAATGTAACAGTGAATAGAAAATATTAAGATGATATTCAAATTTACTTTGAAGAAATCTTAAAAAGAAAGGCAAAAGGTTATTTTTTATTCATTCAATCTTTCACAGAAAAATCCATGGTTGCAATAGTTTAAATAGCCCTTATAGTTCTAAAATGCATGCATGATTTTCAAATGTTTATCAGGAAAAGAATCACAGCATATTACAAATGGATTGTTTTGCTCTGTCCCCAAAGAGCCTGCTTCAGTAGGTCTGTGAAAGACCAAATGGAATTTACATTTTTAACAAGCACCCCGCTGATTTTTTAATACTTAAGAAACTGCTGTAGGTTCTGAAGTAATTCAAATTGAGTGACTTATGTAAATGCAGAGCAGAGAGAAAATTCTTCATTATAGTTAACATGCTGAGCTAGAGAAAATAGATCTGGTCTAAATTTCTTGCAAGCATTCTTCTCAGGAGAGAGTTTAAACTAGAACAGCAATTTGCAAAACAAACTACAAAAACACAGTTTGTATTCATTCTCAGGGGATATGAAAATTTGGTCTTTAAAAGTAAGATCGATGCCAGAGCTTTCATAGGAAAGCAATTGTTTCTTTAAAATTTTTATTTATGAGTAGTGTGGAAAACTTCAACTGGCTGGTTGCAGGAAAGGTTATTTGGTTGCTGGGTTTTTGTAAGAGCTAATACTAGTCAGATGTGCAGCATTCTATTGGTAAGGAAAAAAAATCTCTAGAATCACTAAAGAATTGTGCTTAAGTTAATCTTATAACCAGTTCTCACGACTACCTAATTTTCCATACACTTTTGCCTCTAGTAGAGATATTTTTGGTCCTTGTTGGCCAACTAACTCGGCTATATAACATTAATAGCTGTAGTCTTATGAGCATTCAAAACTATGCTCTAGCTTGAAATAAACAGAGTGAAAACAAACACAGTTGACTTTCTTAATTACTCTCCTCTCCTCATTCCCACTCATTAATTGACCTTCTTTCAAATAACCATAAGTAAACTAATGTGATATTCTTGAAGATAAATGAACAAATAGCCACATAAGATAGTATATATCTCTTATAGAAAATTACCAATTTGAAATCAATTATGTTTACTACTATTTTGAGGGTGTTTTTTTTTTACCAGAAGAAAACAGATGGTTTTTAATTCAAGTGGTTTAATTCAAAAGAAATGATCTTTTCCTCCAGAATTTCAAAGCCAGCTCAGTTCTTCTATTCATAATTCTCTTTTCTTACTACATCATTTTTAAATACAATACTAACAGATGTTAAAGGTAGACTAAGTGGATCTTCTATTACATTGCTCCTTGCTGGAACATTGTTCCTACGTGGCTGAACTACTTTAAATTTCTAAACTTAGAGGCAAAAGACAAAGTGGAAAAAAAATTATATTTAAAGTTTAGTATTAATCTTTTATTGAAAGAATTATTTTTGGAGAGCTTCACAAAATAACTTTTTGAGACAAAGATGTTAAGCACACTGGTTAAAATTGAAGTATTAGGCTATTAGTTGGCATAAAAAGGATTCTAAAAGAAAACTAAAGATTATAGCTGTCACTCTGACTTAATAACATTTACATAAGATTGGGGCTGATAATAAAAATTATCATATCAAAATATCAAAAGTTGTTTGACATTATTGAAGATTTTGTCACTTTTGTTTTATTTTATTATTTATCTTTCTTTTTCTATAATTAATTTAATCATCATTGTTACAAAATTGTTCATGATTGAATTTTAGTCATCTAATGTACAATAACATGCTGATTTACCACCAATGTCCTCAATTTCCCTCCCACTCTCTCCAACCTCCCCTATCTGCTTTTATTACTTCTCTCTCTCTCTCTCTCTCTCTCTCTCTCTCTCTCTCTCTCTCTCTCTCTCTCTCTCTCTCTCTCCCCGTCTTTCTGTCCCTCTCTCTCACTCGCTCTGTTTTTCACTGTGGTCTGCACTTCTGTTAATGATGAGGTACCAGGCATCACTTTCCCTTTTTAGCACCAAATTTTTGTCTAGAATGATAAATTCCATTTATCATTGTCACAGTGGACCCACTGTTCATTACACTGATTGCATTCATTATTTTTATTTTATTTTATTTGGTTTTTGGATTACACCCAGCTGTGCTCAGGGATTACTTTTGGCTCCATGCTCAGAAATTGTCCCTGGCAGATTTTGGGGGACCATATGGAATGCTGGGATTCGAACTACCATCCTTCTTCATGAAAGGCAAATACCCTACCTCCAGGTTATCTCTCCGGCCTCTGCATTCACCATTTCTTGTGGCAAACTTCCATGGACTGATCTGTTGATCCTATATCTATTGTCTCTGGATATTATTACCAGACTCCTTTATTTTTTTTATATATCCCATAAATGAGTGAGATTATTTTATTTTTATTCATCTCCCTCTGACTCGTTTCACTTAGCATAGTAGTCTCCATGTCCATCCACATAAAAGCAAACTTCATGACTTCATTGTTCCTAACAGCTGCATAATAATCCATTGAGTAAATGTACCATAGTTTCTTTAGCCACTCATCTGTTGTTGAGTTCTTGGTTGTTTCCAGATTTTGGCTATTTGCAAATAGTGCTGTGATGAACGTAGAACTGCAGAGGGCATTTTTGTGTTGTGTTTTTGTGTTCCTAGGAGTGGTTTTGCTGGATCATATGGAAGCTCAGTTTCTAGTTTTTTAAGAAAATCTATATTGTTTTCTAAAAAGGCTGGACTAGTCTGCATTCCCATCAGCAGTGTAGGAGAGTCACTTTCTTCCCACATCCATACACTTGATCTTTGTGATGTGTGCTAGTCTCTGTGGTGTGAGATTATATTTCACTGTTGTTTTGATTTGCATATAACTGATGATTAGTGATGTGGAACATTTTCCCATGTGTCTTTTGACCATCTGTATATCTTCTTTGAGGAAATTTCTGTTCATTTCTTCTCCCCATTTTTGGATGGGGTTAGATTTTTTTCCGTTGCTAAACTCTATCAATGCCTAGTACATCAGATATTAACCCTTTGATGGGTATTGGGTAAATAGTTTCTCCAATCCCATGAGTAATCTTTGTATCCTTGTTACTGTTACTATTCAATTGTGCCTGCCCTTGTCTCCCCTGATGATTCCAGAAGCCGGGAAATGTTGAGGATGAAAATAATATCAATGCTCTTGCACTTATTTCCTCACACAAAAAACACTGAACACAAGAAGGCCAGAGTTGTGGATAAGGCAGACTCTGCTGGGCCCCTTAAGCTCTGAAGACATTTTGGGGCTTCCCCAGGCTTGCTTCAACCTGGGAACTTTGATCTTCTCTGGCATTCATCCCCTGACGGCTTCCTCAGCTGAGGTGAGTGTTTCCAGGCCAGAGTTGAGGATAAAGCTGACTCTGCTGGCCCCCTTAAGCCCACCTAGCCAATGAATACCACCACAACACGTAGAAAAACACACAGCATAAGCATGACAATGGGGAAACTACGCAGACCAACTTCAGCCATAGAGAATGAAGATGGAAACACTGATGACCCAACAATGGCCAACCACCTAAGCAGTCTTTCAGAAATGGAGTTTAGAGGAGAAATATGGAGGTTTCTCACAGAACTCGAAAGTATAAAATTTTATTTGCAATTTATATGTATTGTATATGCATATTTATTGTATATGCTTATGTCTATGTGTTATATAATATGCATTCTATTGAAATAATTAACAACATGTAATAATAAAATTATTAATATTAAGATACACTGTGTCTAGCATGTACAACTAAAAAGAAGACAGGTTCTTTCAGGTTGAGAGAAAATATGAGTGAGCTAGCTCACAATTACACTGTGTACTCTGAGTTTCTGTCAGCTTCTGTCATGTATCAATCTCACCTCTGTGAGCAAAAAGATAAAGCATCAAAGGAAAATAATTAACATATCATTATAATAAAAAATAAACTTAAAAAGTAAACTATACTATTTATACTAAACTTTGTTGAGTAAGGAATAAAAATAAATAAATAACAGACATTTGAAGCCCAGCATAAATATCTTCCATGAGACATCAAATAAACCTACAACTTAATTATGAGTTGAGTCTTACTTGGTATTATGGAAAATGATCGGATATCAGTTGTTAAAGAATAAATAAATGAAAGGTCAGACAAACCCAACAAAAATGTTTAGGAAACACTTCATCAATATTTACTACCAAACAAAACTAAAGTCCCAAAAGTAGAAATTTAAATTAATAATTTTAATGTTTTTTTTCTCAGCAAATTAAAATAATCACGTTGTTTTTTTATTAAGGGAAGGTTGCATTGCCTAAAATATTTCTTTAACTTTTAAATAGCTATGTCCAATATTTTATTGCCATGAAGTCCCTATTTTGGTCAATGCCTTGTAGCAACGTTCTATTTCTAAAGGGGAAACTTTTTCTTTCACAAAGCACTTTCCCATTCACCAATGGTCTAATATGACTAATCAGACCATTGAAATTAATGTGGTTATATTTTTTGCTACTTACCACCAAAAACATCCACAAAACTATGCAAATATTAAGTTTTAGGTGTTTTGAAGATATAAGTTTGTGTGCGTTGCTGTAGTAAAAGATTCTAGACATGTACATCCTAGACATCATAGAGTGAGATCTAATTGACCAATATTGTAAACATGCAAACCACTAGCAAAAAATACTATTCAGAAATCTATCTAAAATCCATCCTTGATGCTGGAAATATAGGTCAGTGATAACACACTGGCCTTTCATTGATGAGGCTCTGATTTCAATTTCTCGTACTACACATACAAAATAATTTATTAATAATACAAGTTTCTGATTCACCAGATGCTATTTATTTATTGTTTTCTACATGTTTGTGTTTTTATTTGGCACAAAAAAACACACATAAAAATTAAAGTTCATGATTTTCCCCAATAATTAAAAATGTGCCTGATACATAGTTACAACTAAATATATTTAGTTTATTAGTATATATTTGTAGTTGAGGCTTCAATCCTTCCAATAAACAATCATGAGCCTTTTCTGTGCTGACATCCTGATATTTATTTGTCCTAAATTTTGTCCAAGAGAATTCCTATATAGATGAGTTATAACTATAATTTATGATGAAGCAAGCTTCCTAAATAAATGGGAACTCTTCTGAAAGAATACCACTATGCTATATGGTAACCATTAAATCTATGTGTCTTATAAATGATTAAAATGGAGTTAGTCTAACTTCACATGTGCTATTTGACATAGCAATATATACATATACATTCTATCAGACTTAAATCATTCATCTATATGCATCCACATATATTCTTTCAAACTAGAAGGAAAAGGAATGTTTTTCATTAACCTCTAGGTTAAGAACAACTAGAGTTAGTACTCTAGGGGCACAAAGTTTGTAAAAGGTTATAGGAATAGAACTCTTTTTTTCCTCTGGCTTCTGTCTATATTGTCATTGTGCATTGATTTTATATGGTGAATCTCCTCTAAGTGGTGTCTTAAAATCTGAACTCATTCAAATGTTAAAAAAATAAAAGGTTTCAGCTTTTTCTGTAGTGGGAGTTAAAACCACTAAACTATGGAAATACAGATTTTACAGAAAAATATTAAATGATTATTTTTATTTTATGTATATTATTTTATGGATAATTATTATACATAAAATATAATGAAAATTTCATTTATATAATTAGTTTCCCTATTAAAACTAACATTTATTGGTAAATAAAATCATAATTAGGTAAATATTTTTTAGCTAGTATTGGTTACCTACATAATGAGTTAATCATAGAAGTAATCATAGAAGTAATTCCTGTACATACATTTTTTTGGTCTTTACTACCCTTTTGATTGTAGATTTCGTATAGAATCAAATAAGATAATTCTCAAAGGTTTACATTCTGGCCACTCCTGAAATTCAACATCACATTTTTGACATTTGTGCACTTAAACTGCTCAATTAGCTTTGGCCTTTGATTTTCATTAATTTAATATTTCTGGCATTCAGAATCAACTTGGTCTAGCTAAGATTAATTATCAAACTCGGATAGCTGTCATACAAGGAAAAATTTAAGGTACTTTCTTTGCACATGGACAGCCCTTGCTTAATTGCCAGCACTACACATAGTCTGTTTAGTATTGGCAGGAATGACCCCTATGCACAAAGCCAGGAGCAGGCTTTGACCAATGTTGACTAATCCAAAGAATAAAATTAAAAATTCAAACAGGATTACTCAGTTGGATGATTTAATTTATATCACTTAATATTTTATTCAAAGGAAAATAAAATTGTCTTGAGACTTGCTATTAAATTTTAAACTGAAATTATTTATTTAATTTTTGTTAAGAAATATGTTTAAATTAGTGTTAAAGGTAATGATATTGCATATCTACCACAGATTTAACATGATCCTCAACCATTATCCCTATGTCATCTCTGTGTTTATGTTTTATTATTCTTATTATTTTAAAGATTATAATCCTAATTGAAAATTATGGGAACAAATGAAATGCAAAAAAGAATACTATTTTGAAGTTGGTTGTAAGCTATGTGATTAAAAGCATATTTAAAGTTTTTACTGAAATTTCTAAATTTTCTTTAATGTAAAACTCCTATAGGAATAGTAGTAGTTGAAAAGAAACTCCCATAAAAATCACAAAAAGATATTTCAAGTAAAACCCCACAGAATACTTACTTTTACTTTTAGAAGTAAAAGATGATATAACAAACATACTGAATGAAATGGACATTCAAACAATACTTTATCCAACAAAACTATCATTTGAATTTGATGGTACAACTCAAAATTTCACTGACAATAAATTCTTGGTCACTAAACTAGTAATAAAAGATGCAGTATATAGTCTCATATAAAAAGGTAAAGAAGCAAAGATCAAATACAGAAACATACTGAAACCTCACAAAAATATGGTATTAAATTTCTTGATTTTAATAATATCTTTTATCAATGGCCATTTCCAGGTGTCAATCAGCAATCTGTGGCTCCAGAGCAGCATGCAACTCTTTTGAAGCTTTGCTCTGGCCCTGACAGCAGGCAGATAGCAGGGGTGCGGGGAGCAGTATCACTTACCTCCACTGCCTCCTGATGCTCTGAGTGGTGCTAGGTAATCACAGCATCCCTGTCCTGTCCCAGCCTCCTCCCTCCCATCACAGCAATTGATATTATTGAGGGCACATTAAGCGTGCATCTCTGCTGCTCTTCTGCTGCACCTCTGCATTGGGGAGGAGACTGCTGTGAGGAAAAAGAGAAGCACTGACAGAGGGGACACTGAAAAATAATAATAATAATAATAATAATAATAATAATAATAATAATAATAATAATAATAATAAAAGAGAATAAAGGGAGAAGGGAAAAAAAGAAACAGAGGACAGAGAGGATTGGAGTAAGAGAAAGAGAGGGCTTGCAGTGTGACTGTTACTGGGAGTTGGGCTTACACGCCTGTGTGAAAATGAAGGTAACGTCATCCAGCCCAAATGTGCAGACATTTTGCATTGAGGTTCAAGGGCAAAAATCTTATTAAACAGGTAAACTAAATATTTTAATTAGCAATTAACTTGCAGAAATATATTTTACATTGTTAAGTGAAAAGTTCTTTTTTTTTTTCTTCAGACCTACAGCTAACTGCATGATCCTATATATAGCATTAAGAAAAGAAACAATGAGGGGCCGGAGTGGTGGCGCAAGCAGTAAGGTATTTGCCTTTTCTGCGCTAGCCTAGAAGAGACCATGGTTGGAATCCCTGGCATCCCCTATGGTTCCCCAAGCCAGGAGCAGTTTCTGAGTGTATAGCCAGGAGTAACCCGAGTGTCACCGGGTGTGCCCCCGCAAAAATAAAAAAAAACAAGCAAACAAACAAACAAAAGAAACAATTTGGGCCTGAGCGGTGGCACAGCGGTAGGGCATTTGTCTTGCAAGTGGCTGGTCTAAGACGTACCACGGCTCGCTCCCTGGGTGTCCCATATGGTCCCCAAGCCAGGAGTACATAGCCAGAAATTACCCCCTGAGTGTCACCAGGTATGGCCCCAAAACAACAGCAAAAATAAAAGTCTTATTTTATCATCTTTTTTTAGTATTTTTGTTTCATTATTTTCTAGATAAAAATATATTAAGATCACAATGGGAACAATTCATTCTTTAAATAAAAGTTTGTTGCTAAATAAAGCAGAGGAAAACGCAAAAGCAGTATATTTTAAAAGGCTAATAGATGTGATTCATTGTACAATCACAAGACATTCTTAGTCTTTGACAAAAAATACAAATGTTCTAGAAACAATGTCAGTGTATTCTAGTAAAATTAGTTTTCTGAGTGAATACTGTAGAAAAATTATAAAGATGTTCATTTATTCCTTCTTTTTCTCAGTGTAAAAGGTAACAGAGTAATGGTTAATTTCATGTATCAACTTATTAGTTCTGGGTCCTCAAAAGCTGGTTAAATAAACATTTTTGTATATGACTATAAGGTGTTTCTAAATTATAGTAATGTTTAGTAGGTGGACTGAGTAAAACTTCACTGTTTCCAGTATGGTATGTCTTTGAATCCGTTGAAGCTCTGAACAAAAAAACTAAGCTGAGGAAAAAGCATTCTTTCTTTGTCCTATTATTAAGCTTTTATGCCAATATTTTTGCTCCTGGAATAAAACACAAATACTATCAATTCTTTTGTTATATTCCTATAGATTTTATTATATTAAAATTTGGTTTCTTTTTTAAATCATCCGTGGCAATATTCACAGCTTACTCCTGGCTTTGTACTTATGGATCACTCCTGACTGATCCAAGACCAATATGAAGGGAAGGAAATTATATCTGGGTTAGTTGTGGGCCAGACAAGTGCCTTATCTTCTGTATGATTACACCAGACCATTCATTTAGATTTTAGGTCTCTTCAACATCCACAATTACATAAAATAATATATACAGTAATAGATGATAGTGACTTTGATTTTGTTGTGAATAAACATTAATACACAAGATAATTGTGTAAATAGAAAAATAGAGGATTGTTGAGGCTTGAAAGGAGATATTAACAGGCTAAATTAGCAGAGCAGTTGAGATATCCATCTTCTATGATTTTATGAGAAATGAAAGTCAAGAACTGAATTTATCTGTACATATTGTACATATTTTGATTATGTTTTGTGAAAGTTTTTTCTATTATGTTCACCTGAATAAAGCATATAGTACACAGAGCATTAGATTTAACCAAAACTCTCGATTGTACATATAATTCCAAAAATCAGAAGACAGTAAAAATAATTAAAAATATATATTCAAATTATTAACAGAATAATTAGCCATCTAACCTAGAATATAAAGGAGAGGTGAAGATGGACAAAAGGATCTTAAAACATCACTTGTAGTGACGTCAGGCTGGGAAAATCTATGAAACTACGCCTGCCCAGTGGGGCCCGACTGTGAAAAATTGTGTGTGCTGCCTGTGTGTGTGTCTGTCTACTGTCCTATCATGTGAACCTCCTGGGAGTTGCCTGAAAGAGGCTCCAGCAGAACGCGACCGTGCACTCTTTCTAAGGAAAGAACACCATCGCAACAAGAAGAAAAAAATCACACTAAGAACTGTGCTGGATCACTGAAACTCAGCATTTCTCTCTGGACTGTCTTCTCTGCTGTGTGCTCGGGCCTAAGATATGATCCTATGTGAGGCTTCATCCATGGAGGACTCCCCTCCCATGGAGGCAAGTTGACCCATCCAGAAAGGGCAGAGCCAGAGGAGTGTAACTGGCTACATCATTTAGCCAATGAATACCACCACAACACGTAGAAAAACCCACAATATAAGTGTGACAATGGGGAAACAATGCAGGCCAGCATCAGACATAGAGAATGAAGATGACAATTCTGATGACCAGATAATGACCAACCAACTAATCAACCTCTCAGATAAGGACTTTAGAGAAGCAATATGGAAGATGCTCAAAGAACTCAAAGAAACCATGGATTGAGTTGAACAGAACACTAATAAGAACCCAGAAAATATGAAGACAGAAATCACAAAACTCCAAACTGAAATAACATGTCAACTAACAGGCCTGTAAAACTCAGTAAACGAAGTGAATGACAAAATGGATAAGCTCTGGGACAGGGTATCAGAAGCTGAGAATAGACTTGGTGCTGTGGAAGATGAGATAAATAACAATTCCATACAGTGGGAGGGATTGGGAAATAAACTTAAAGCAAATGAACAGACAATGGAAAAATTAGTCAAAGAATGGGAACAGATGATCATAGAAGTCTATGATAAGCTCAACAGAAACAACTTAAGAATCATTGGAGTCGCAAAGACCCAGGAAGAAAATATCCAGGAAGAATCAACAGTCAAGAACATCATTAAAGAGAAACTTCCAGAGCTAAAGAATATATGTGATCTCTCCCTACCTCCCTTTCTCCTTCCTCCTTCCTCTTTCCTCTCTCTCTCCTTTCCCTCTCTTCCTCTCCCTCTTTCTCTCCCTCTCTCTCCCCCTCCCTATCCTTCTCTTCCTCTCTCTTTCTCCCTCCGTCCCTCTCTCACTCTCTCCCCTTCTTCCTCTCTTCCTCTCCCTGTCATTCCTTTCTCTCTCTCCCTCTTTCTCCTTCCCAAAAAAAAGAAAAAAGAAGTAAGAGAGAGAAAAAAGAAAAAAAAAAAAAGAATATATGTGATCAAATCCTGCATGCCCGTAGAGTACCAACCAAAAGAGACCCCAGAAAAAACACCCCAATGTGGGGAGCCTAGCTGATGAAACCTAGAACAAAGGACACCTCAGAAATCCCTAACCTTGTCACCCACATGACCAGAGGCGCCCATGCCCTGAGAACAAAGGAAATAGACAAATACAATAGTAATTCAAAGCAGCCCAATACATCCAGCCAGAAAGAAAATCATAGAGCAACTTGCCTGTGTGTTAGCAAAAGATTAATATGTTTACAGCTGGTTTTTTATTTATGCTTGCTGAGTAAAATTTATAGAACTCTGTTTGAATCTTATGCTTTCAGGTAAAACATGTGCTCTCTACCTCTTTGCCCCTCCCTATTACCTGCCCACAGATTATGCTAATGAATGCTTTCAATTGTAATTGGTGGAAAACCTGTAACACCCTCTGACATATTTCAGCCCTTAAAATCTGATCTCCTTGACAATAAACCCCTTTTGAACAGCATGTGTTGTCTTGAGGACTCTTCTTACTAACTTCTCAAGTTTTTTTTCACAGGTCGGTTCTGCTCAGGCAAACCCATGAATAACTAGCAACCTTCATTTCCACACCCCAGTAGGTCAGGGGGTCCCCCACGGAAGGTTGCACCACAAGACACATCCTAGTCACAATGACAATACCATAGATAGAGACAGAATTCTGAAAACAGCAAGATCAAAAAGGGAAATTACATTCAAGGGAGCATCCTTGAGATTTAAAGCAGACCTGTCACCAGAAACACTCAATGCCAGAAAGCAGTGGTGGGATATTGTGACAAGACTGAATGAAATGAATGCTTCACCTAGAATACTGTACCCAGCAAAAGTCACTTTCCGGTTTGATGGAAAAATACATGGTTTCACAGACAAAAAACAACTCAGAAACTTCACAGACACAAAACCAGTCTTAAGAGAAAAACTGAAAGACTTAATTTAAGACAAGACTGACCAAAAGACACACAAATTTCAATATAAAAATGGCATTAAATCTCAGGACAATTCTTTCTCTCCTCAATGGACTAAATGCACCAGCTAAGAGACACAGAGTGGCTAAATGGATCAAAAAACTCAATCCATCCAACCTTCTTCTGCCAACAAGAAACGCACCTCAATAGTCAGAACAAACATAATACACAAAATAAAAAGCTGGAAAATATTATCCAAGCATACAACACCGATAAAAATTTGGAGTGGCCAAACTAATATCAGATAATGCAAACTTTATACTCAGGAAGGTTGTAAGGACAAAGATGGACATTTTATATTAATCAAGGTGTATGTAGAAAAGGAAGAAATAACTCTCCTAAACATATATGCACTGAAGGAGGGACCAGCAAACTATTTAATACAATTGTTGACAAATCTGAAAAATAATATCAATAACAACACAATAATTGTGGGGACTTCAACACAGCTTTGTCAACACTGGATAGGTCAACCAGACTGAAACCCAACAAGGATATACTAGACCTGAGGAGAGAAATGGAAGAAAGAGGCCTAGTAGATATATATATAGGACACTTCATCCCCAGAAACAAGGATACACATTCTAGTCCAATGTACATGGAACATTCTCCAGGATAGACTACATGCTGGCACATAAAAAATACCTCCATAACATCAAGAGGATAGAAATTTTGAAGGCTACCTTCGCTGACCACAAGGCTCTGAAATTATTTGTGAATTCCAAAGGGACAAATAAGAAAAACTTTAACACCTGGAAGTTAAACAGACTCATACTGAATAACCAGTGGTCTGAGATGAAATCAAGGAGGAAATCAAAATGTTCCTGGAAGCAAATGACAATAAAGACACGAACAATCAGAACTTATGGGACAGCAAAAGCAGTACTGAGAGAAAAATTTATAGCTTTGCAAGCACAAAACAAAAAGAAAGAAGGGGCTTACCTGAGTAGCTTAATGACACAGCTAATAGAACTAGAAAGTGCTCAACAGAAGGACCGAAAAATAGGGAGACAGAAGGAAATAACAAAGCTGAGAGCAGAAATCAACAACATGGAAACCCAAAAAACAATTTGAAAGATCAACGAAAGCAGAAGTTGGTTCTTCAAAAAAATAAACAAGATTGATAGATCACTGGCAAAACTAACAAAGAAAGAGAGAGAGAGAAACTTGATAACTCGTATTAGAAATGAAAAAGGAGCGATCACTACTGATATGGCAGAGATTCAAAGGGTAATCAGAAACTACTTTGAGAGACTACACCACTAAAAATGAGAACCTGGAAAAATGGATAAATTCTTGAACTCTTATAATCTTCCACGGTTGAAGGAAGAGGATGTAGCATATCTAAACACCCCCATCATTATTGATGAAATTAAAATGGTAATCAAGTGTCTGCCCAAAAACAAAAGCCCAGGCCCAGATGGATTTACTAATGAATTCTTTCAAACTTTCCAAGAGGAACTACTACCAATCCTGGCAAGACTCTTTCATGAAATTGAACAAATGGAAACACTTCCAAATTGTTTTTATGAAGCCAACATCACCTTGATAACTAAACCAGACAGAGATGCTACGAAAAAAAATTACAGACCAATATCACCAATGAATGCAGATGCAAAGATCCTCAACAAAATCCTGGCAAATAGAATTCAATGCCTCATTAAGAATATTATCCACTACGATCATGTAGGTTTCATCTCAGGCATGCAAGGATGGTTTAACATCCATAAATTTATCAAAATAATACAAAACATCACATGATCATATCAATAGACGCAGAGAAAGCATTTGATAAGGTCCAACACCCATTCTTGATCAAAACTCTCAGCAAGATGGAAATGAAAGGAACCTTTCTCAATATAGTTAAGGCCATCTACCACAAGCCAGTGGCAAATATTATCCTCAATGGAGAAAAACTAAAAGCCTTCCCTCTAAACTCTTGTACAAGACAAGGCTGTCCTCTCTCACCACTCCTATTCAACATAGCACTGGAAGTACTCACTTTAGCGATTAGGTAAGAAAAATATATCAAGGGAATCCAGATAGGAAAGGAAGAAGTCAAGCTCTCACTGTTTGTAGGTGACATGATACTCTACTTAGAAAACCCTAAAGACTCTACCAAAAAACTTCTAGAAACAATAGATTCATATAGCAAGATGGCAGGTTACAAAATTAACACAAAAAATCAATGGCCTTCCTATACACCAATAGTAATAAGGAAGAAATAGACATTAAGAAAACAACCCCATTCACAATAGTGCCACACAAACTCAAATATCTTGGAATCAACTTGGCTAAAAATGTGAAGGACCTACACAAAGAAAACTATAAAACTCTGCTCCAAGAAATAAGAGAGGATATGTGGAAATGGAAACGCTTACCCTGCTCATGGATTGGCAGGATTAACATAATCAAAATGGCAATACTCCCCAAGGCATTATACAGATTTAATGCCATCCCTCTAAAGATACCCATGACATTCTTCAAAGAAGTGGATCAGGCACTTTTAAAATTTGTTTGGAACAATAAACACCCTAGAATAGCTAAAGCAATTATTGGGAAAAAGAATGTGGAGGAATTACTTTCCCCTACTTTACACTTTACTAGAAAGCAATAGTTATCAAAACAGCATGGTATTGGAATAAGGACAGGCTGTCAGATTAGTGGAATAGGCTTGAATACTCAGAAAATGTTCTCCAGACATACAATCACCTAATTTTTGATAAAGGAACAAGAAATCCTAAATGGAGCAAAGAAAGCCTCTTCAACAAGTGGTGTTGGCCCAACTGGCTAGCCACTTGCAAAAAATTGAACTTAGACCCTCAGCTAACATCATGTATGTAAGTAAAATCCAAATGGATTAAAGTCCTCTATATCAGACCTGAAACCATAAGATATATATAACAACACATAGGCAAAACACTCCAGGACATTGAGGCTACAGGCATATTCAAGGAGGAAACTGCACTCTCCAAGCAAGTGAAAACAGAGATTAACAGATGGGAATATATTAAGCTGAGAAGTTTCTGCACCTCAAAGGAAATAGTGCCCAGGATACAAGAGCCACCCACTGAGTGGGAGAAACTATTCATCAAATACCCATCAGATAAGGGGCTAATCTCCAAAATATACAAGGCACTGACAGAAATTTACAAGAAAAAACATCTAATCCTATCAAAAAATGGGGAGAAGAAATGGACAGACACTTTGACAAAGAAGAAATACAAATGGCCAAAAGACACATGAAAAAATGCTCCACATCACTAATCATTAGGGAGATGCAAATCAAAACAACTATGAGGTACCACATCACACCACAGAGAATGGCACACATCACAAAGAATGAGAATAAACAGTGTTGGCGGGGATGTGGAGAGAAAGGAACTCTTATCCACTGCTAGTGGGAATGCCGTCTAGTTCAACCTTTATGGAAAGCGATATGGAGATTCCTCCAAAAACTGGAAATCGAGCTCCCATACGATCCAGCTATACCACTCCTAGGAATATACCCTAGGAACACAAAAATACAATACAAAAACCCCTTTCTTACACCTATATTCATCGCAGCACTATTTACCATAGCAAGACTCTGGAAACAACCAAGATGTCCTTCAACAGACAAATGACTAAAGAAACTGTGGTACATATGCAAAATGGAATATTATGCAGCTGTCAGGAGAGATGAAGTCATGAAATTTTCCTATTCATGGATGTACACAGAATCTATTATGCTGAGTTAAATAAGTCAGAGAGAGATAGAAAGACACAAAATGGTCTCACTCATCTATGGGTTTTAAGAAAAATGAAAGTCATTCTTTCAATAATAATTTTCAGACACTAAAGAAAAAGATCTGGATGTTCCAGCTCACCTCAGGAAGCTCACCACAAAGAGTGATGAGTTTAGTTAGAGAAATAACTACATTTTGAACTGTCCTAATAATGAGAATGTATGAGGGAAATGGAAAGCCTGTCTAGAGTACAGGCGGGGATGGGGTGGGGAGGAGGGAAATTTGGGACATTGGTGATGGGAATGTTGCACTGGTGATGGGTGGTGTTCTTCACATGACTGAAACCTAAACACAATCATGTATGTAATCAAGGTGTTTAAATAATATATTATATATATTTATAAGAAACATCACTGTATTCAAAGATCTAATGAATTGAAAGGATTAAAGAATAGTGAAGGAATTGGATATATGGTTATATGAGTTAAAGAGATTGAATAGTAGCAAACTACTAGATTTTAATATTATGAAAGGATTCTCATTTTCAGTAATTATGGACTAAAAGAAATTGCTGTTATTGTTTTTGAGAGGCAGGTACAGTATGAAGAAAATCAGAGGGACTATTTCTTGTACTAAGAGTTTACGATAGCGAAAGGATCACTTTATCAATCTTTTTCTAAAAAAAGATAGCTTCTATGAAACTTATTTAGAAAGATATGAGGGAAGAAAAGGGGAGAAATGTGTGTTCAAGAGAGAATACAGACTTTCTTGGAAATATGTAAGGAAAGCAACATAGCAGCAAGCAGGAGAGATACATGTTCAAGGGAGAACACAGGGTTGAAAAGTAAATGCTGAATGGCTTTTGGAAGGAGTTTTTATTTCTTTTAAAAGTTTTACTTTTAGGGCTCTGCCGGGCGGGTGGGGCAGGGAAGGGGAAAAAAGTATTGCTTTTCTGAAATCTTGCATACATAAAAATTAATACATACATAACATTAATAAATACATAAAAGTATTATTATGCACACATATGCAAAAGAAAAATACATAAAATAATATATATATAAAATTTTACATACATAAAATTTTTCTGGAGTCTTACAAACATTACTATTAATCTGGGTTGTTACAAAACAGCCTGGCATTGCTGATGGCCTTCTCACAATTTCCTGGTTTGTTCTGTAGCTTCTTCTTTGTTGAGGTGCCCAGCCTGCTCTGGGCAGACCCTTGGATTTCTGCATATGAATTATTCTTCAGTTTCACGTCCCCTCTTTTATCAATATGAATTCACATAGAATTATTAAATGAGTAGCAAAGGAATGAATGACAATAATAAGGAGATTCGAGGAGAAAAACTGTGGATTAATGATTTGTAATTTTTTTTTTTTTTGGTTTTTGGGCCACACCCGGTGACGCTCAGGGGTTACTCCTGGCTATGCGCTCAGAAGTCACTCCTGGCTTGGGGGACCATATGGGACGCCTGGGGATCGAACCGTGGTCTGTCCTAGGCTAGCGCAGGCAAGGCAGGCATTTTTAAAGAATTAGGACTGTACAAATACATTAAATTACTGTAAAATGTTGTAAACACTGCAGGTTATTTGAACAAAACCAAATCTAGATATTTTATATGTTTGCTGGGAGATACTTACCTATTCTTTGTACTGCATAGATCAGAAGCATGGGATGGGAAAGTTGCCATTTTAAAAGAATGGAACAAATTTGTGTCACCAGTGAAGATTCATGATTCATAAAGGAAAGTACTTTAGCAAAGTATACTTTTGTTTTGTTGTTGTTGTTGTTGTTGTTGTTTGCTTGTTTGTTTTGCCACACCTGCCAGTGCTCAGAAGTTACTCTTGGCTCTCTGCTCAAAAATCTCTCCTGGCAGGCACAGGGGACCAATTGGAATGCCAGGATTTGAACCACCAGTAGTCTTAGGTCTGTTGCTTGGAAGGCAAACATCCTATCACTGTACTATCTCTCTGGCCCCCAGGAAAGTATCGTTTTGATAAAGAATCTGAATTTTAAGATTTTCCTGACTTTTGACATTGAGAAACAGAAGTCATATGGAAAGCATTTGAGTAACAGAGAAGAACAAGTAATAGAGTTCAAAAAGTAGATGATGAACACAAAGTCATTCATTAATATATTCATCCACTAATCTACCAGAGTCTGGTAGAGTAGTCTGGTAGATTAGCATTGACATTTTCCTGTGACAACTGCCACAGACTCAGTTTAATTCTTACTAAGTAGAATTTTGATAATTTCCAGCAAGGGAAGACAGAGAAGCTATGAGAAAGTAAAGTGAGTTTTAACAGTTATACAGAGACCTGGATCTCTCCCCATCCTGATGAAAGCATTTTGTTTTTCTAAGACATGGTCTCAGTACAGATTTTAAAGGTGAATATATTCAGGAACAAAAGCCTTTCTTTGCCAATTACTGAATAGCAATCTGTAAACCTATCATTTTATATATACATATGAATATATATGTTCTTAAAGCAAAATAAATAAACAGAAAAATATGTACTATAGTTTTAGCTTCATATCTTAAATCCATCCTGCGCAAATTGGCTACACGGGACCACATTACATTGACATACAAAATTCACTTTTTCGAAACATATTAATGTGATTTGTAGACAGAATTAACATTTTTATAGTATCCGTATGGAAATCGGTAGGAGACCAATTCATATACACATATATGAACTTCCACAAGGATAAGTAAAGTGAGAGGCTTTCTGTTTAGGTTCTAGGGAGTTAATATTAGGGAGTTAATATTTCAGCTCACATTTCAGCTTGTTTAATATAGAATATTACATTTGAAACACCATAGCAGGCTATTATTTTTCTTTGCTTGGGCATCAATGCCTAATTACATGTTGTAAGCATTCAGCAGTGACAGAATGAGAAAAAAAAATTCGTATGGACAAAAGTGTATGTAGAAATATAGGCCACATTAAAATATATAGCAAAACACAAGATATTTTATTGCATTGTATCACAGAGAAAACTTCTTTACAACCTTTTGTTTCTAAAGATACTATTTCAGAATCACTATAAACAAATCATAAATAGTATGTTGAAAACACTATTGAAAAGCCCCACAAAAAGGTTCTAAAAATGCAAAATATTTGAAGCAAAGGCTTTTAAGGACAAGTGTTTTCCTTGGCTTTGGATCAAGACAAACTGTTCCCTGAAAGGGCAGTACCTCCGGGTGTCGAGAACAACTGTTAGTCTCCTGTGCACTGTATGCGCTTTGTTCAATTTATATATTAAAAAAAGGTGTTATTTTTTGGAAAATAAAGAATAAAATTTTTTTTGAGATGACTCCCTGATATTTACTAGGCATAAATTACATTTTAGTTTTCAGATAACATTTTCAGACAAAGAACATTTAGATTTATATTGTATAGGTCTGATTGCTAATTGGAGTTTTGAAGAATGGAAGCAATAGCACAATGTAGATCTCAACTGATAGAATTTTCAAAAAAATTCCATTTACCCCCCCAAAAAATTACTTAATACAGTTATATATAGAAGTTAGAATCCACTCATTTTTTACCTAGAAGATTGACTATATAGCAATATAATATATAATAGTAGTTTGGCAGGCTATACTTTGAGTTAAAATGTTAATTAAAGCATTAAGTATTATGAATTGGAGGAACCAATAAAATTTAAAGCACCTTTTATTTTATTCTTTCCTCTATGGTTTTTTTCTTCAACAGTTATATATTGTCTTCTGTAATGTATTATAGCTAGGAATATATTGGTGTAGTAGAGATGAGATAAAATAGAGTGGATAAAATAAATCTGGTCTCAATTTTAATGCATCTAAATGAGATAAAGAAAAATAAAAAGGCAATCACACTATTGAGTGTTAATAGGAATTATGGGGCTAGTATAGAGCCTGATACAACAAATCAAGTTAGTCCATGCAACAATTTGGTAGACTGTTAAATGAATAATGATAGCAGTTCTGAGATTTAGAGGGTAAGCAGAAAAATTTTTTCAAGCCAAAAACGTCTTATATTTTATAATTATTTGATTGCACTTAAAAGACTAGTATCTTGACGTATTAAAAACAAAACAAAACTGCTATTATCTGAGAAAATCAAGAAAGATCTAAACTTTACATGGGTTGTACTGTAGAAAGATTAAGGAATAAGAAACCTAAAACATTTTTTTTTGTCTTTCTTCTCTTTCTAAGTTGACCCTGTGCTCTGTCACTGTGAACACTGACTTTTATTTTTAATGGCAGAAAAAACAAACTTGATTTAGACTCTGTGAACTGAAAGTTTTAAAATATGTTTAGATTAATTAGTTTAGCCTGGTTCCAGAATACGTTTTGCTATGTTTTGGTTTGGTCTGTGTTTGAGGGCCACACCTGACTGTGCTCAGGATTCATTCCTGGCCTTGTAATGAGGGATCTATCACTCCTGGTGGAATTCAGGAGACCATATATAGTGTAGGCTATGCAACTCAGATAAGCCATGTACAAGGCTATTGCCTTGCACTGTACTATCTCTCTGGTACTCTGACATTTTTTAATGAGTAACTTATGACCTCTATAGCAGAATCAGTTGAGAATTAAGATTAAAATTCTGTGTCAGTATACAAGGTGTGGCCCTGGAAGCTCTCTGAGTACATTCAAATTTGGCCCTTCTGACTTCCAGCTCTGCTAAGCCCAAAGTGCATCAATTACAACACCAACCTATAGTACTTTAGCACCTGAGTGCTGCCATGAGTGGTCTCAAGCCACAGCACATTGCTTGGAAGGTCACTTGCCTTCCTACTTGCAGAAATTCCTGTAGTAATTATTATTGAAGCATTTGTAAAGGCCAGATACTTCTTAGAGAAACTGTATTGCAGCAGTAGTACCATGCCAGGGACTTCTAGACTTATTTAAGACTACTGCCTTCTTTCAAGGAGAAAACAGTAGATATAGCATCCACCTCACCTCCAAGAAAAATCACCTTCTTTATGTGTACAAACAAAAAATGCTTCTTAATTGCCCCTGAGCCTATAACCACCCTGCCCTAAATTTTTCCAGACCTCCTCCAGTTTGTAGACCACATTGGCCACTGCAGGTAGGTGATTCAGCATGTCAGCTGTGCACAGATTTCTGATAACACTTAGACTATGCAATTATTCTTTCAAATAAAAATATTTATTATTAAATAATGTGAATGTTTTCCATCGATAAATAAAATAATTTTATCTTGCTTGTTAAAATATATTAAGCTTACTGCAAATATACTTACACATGAATAACATTTTAATATATAATATTCTGTTTTTACAAGAGAAAGGTATAATGACTAACTATAGATTGTAATTATCAAATATTTTGTTGAATTTTATTCTTAAAATGATATATACTTATGTTTATGAATGATATATTTATATAAACATATATATATATAAATATATATATATATTTGTATTTTTTCTTTCTGGAAATATGTCTCTGTGTCTTCCCAACCATTCATCTATTTATATAATGTAACAATTTCTATATAACCGAATATCTAAATTGGAAATGTCATAGTGTGGAAATGAGGTGTTCTTTACAGAAAATCAGGTGCTGGAGCGGTGACAAGTAGCGGTAAGGCATCTGCCTTGCTGGTGCTAGCCTAGGACGAACTGAGGTTCGGTCCCCTGGCATCCCATATGGTCCCCTAAGCCAGGAACGATTTCTGAGAGCCTAGTCAGGACTAACCCCTGAGTATCACCGGATGTGGCCCAAAAACCCAAACAAACAAACAAAATGTTGTATACAAAGTTATTATTAGCTTTGAAAAACATTAGATCATAAATTCAACAATTCAATTAAGGTTCAAGTCAAGTTTCTTTATAGAAAACTTTGCCATATCCATCTGAGATTTTCACCGAAGGGTAATGAGGAAAAGGTCTAAATTAAACCAGATGACCATATGTAGCTTCTGACTCAAGTGACTGCTTTGTAGTTCCTTTTATCATTGAACAATAAAATTAAATGTTTCTCTTGAACTTAAAAGCCAGCTGAGTTTCTAAAAGTAGATTTTGCAGTAGAAAATGTTTAAATGTCCTATTAAATACTTTTTCAAGAGAAACAAAAACCAAATGATATATCCAAGTGCAGGCCAATATTTTTGATCCTCACATTTTTCCATTGTTGTTTTTTTTTAGTATTATTTTTAAGATCTCAGATATTTTTTTAAAAATTCCATTATTTTGCACATTTATAATAAATTAATAACATTTGTTAATATTTTCATACATCAGCTTTTTAATAAGCTTGTGAGGACACAATTCTTTATAATTTATGACTTAAAGATAGGTATTCAAGAATATGCAGGACAAATAGAAGAACTTTGATAAGTCAAGTCATTATAATATATGAGAATAATATTTTTCTCATAGTAATTTGGATGGATTCAGGTCTCAATCTTACAGGACATGTTATTTGCTTCTAAGTTATATCTTTAGACTGCAAAGCATATTTTTTAAATGAAGCCTTGGTATAGTCTTTCAAAGTAAGTTTTATTTTACTAATTTTTGGCTTGTTTGGGGGCATACCCAGAAATGCTCAAGGGTACTCCTTGCTCTATAGTCATGAATCACTTCTGGTCATGCTTGGATGTTGGGATCATACTTAGGTTGACCCCATGCAAGGTTAGTGCCTTAACCAATCTAGTTCCATTATAAATATTTTTCATTTTTAGAAAATATCTTTAAAGAAATTTAAGTTTGACTTATTAGAGTAGCAATGATGTAGAGAATGCTTAAAAATTCTATGAGCCCCCATTTTTTTCTCTCCGTTAACAGAATATATTCAAGATTTCCAAACAACTTGAAATAGTATGTATTCTTAGTTGTAGAAGTGAGCCTTAAGAAAACCAAACCAATACTAGAGTGGAAAGACAGAGATTTTCAAGAAATTGATGAAGATGTATTAGGGAATTTATTGACATATTAGTAGCAAAAAGTGAAAATAGAGTATAGTACTTTTTTTTAAAATGGTGAATACTCCTACATACATTTCCATATCTGTCATAGAAACACATGCTCTCCTTGATCCTTGATCATGACTTCGTTTGGTTAAGAAGTTATTTCCTCCTTATAAAACTAGTAAATTTATCCTTATCCTTAATCCAAATCCTTTCCATAAACTTTTAATAAAATGAATGTTCCAAATATGTATGCATATTAATGCTAAACCAAAATGCTACAATCAGCTTTATTCAATTACTCATCTATACTATGATAAAATTTTCCAAACCATGACCATTACTAATGCAGGGATTTAAGAATTCAATATACCTTTGTGGCAAAATTTCCCTTTCCTTAGTTTTCTCCACTGTTTTATTTCTGACCATAAAAAAAAAAGTCCTTGGGGCCTGTGTGTTAGTGAAGCAGTAGAACATTTGCCTTACACGTGGCTGACACAGGACAGACCTGCATTCAATCTCCAGTGTCCCATATAGGCCCCAAACCAGGAGTGATTCCTGAGCACATAGCCAAGAATAGCCCCTGAGCATCACTGAGTGTGGCCCAAAAGCATAAAACAAACAGAAAACATGGGTCCTCAAATTTCATAGATGTTATTGGTTATACAGATCTTATAGTTCGTCCTCCTTGTATGTTACTTATTTCTGTGACATGCTTACAAATACTACAATATGGTAAAGTTGATGAGTTATCTCGTTGTATGTTATCTGTATATAATTGCACAGAATGTTATTATCTAAATTCTATCAATCATCTCATATGTTATATAACATTTATTAGGTGATTTTGAAGATAAAAGAAGCATCCTTGGTAGGTTGTCTATGTTGCCCAAGTGGCAAGAAATTATGGAGGCCTTTATGTGGTGAGGACACTCTAGGTGATGAAAAACTAGAGACCACAGACCTCAGTCATAAAATTGTAAGGAAATGAGTTCTGCTTTAAAAGCATCTCCTTCCCCAGTCAAACCTCAAATGATATCTATCTAGTTGACCAATTGAATAAAACCCTGAGAAACTCTGTCAGAGAATAAAACCAAATCATACTCATATTTCTGACTCAAAGAAAGTAGAAGTTATTTTTGTGAAGACACTAAAACTCATATATCTATACAGTAAAATATAAATTTAGCATTCAAAAAGAGAGAAAATTAGTTTTGACAGAAAATGTGCCAAATCACTAGTAATAATAAATACATTCCATTCCCAATCCAAAATCCACTTCTGTTCTCTCTACATCATCAGAGTATTGTCAAAATATCTTTACACCTGGACAGGAGGCTGATCATACAGGGATGATAGTTTACAATTTGGCTATAAAGGTGAGTATCTTACACATTGACATGACAATAGAAAGATTGCAAGGTCATAGTCTGAAAGAGCTGTATTGTATCTAATTTTCAACTGGCCAGACTAAATTATTTTTATATCTGGGAGTCTGATACTGTGGAACCTCCCTAAGATATTATTATGGGAGGAGAGACAGTGCTTTGACAGAATATTTAAAAGCAGTGAATGGAGAAAACCACACAGTGTCAAGTTGATGCCTCACTGAGCTAGTGCTCAGTGAACCAGTAACTCTTGTTATATTGCAAGAATCACAGAATGTGAGCCAGAGGCTGGAATTTTCAGAAGAGCTACTTATAGGAATCATAAACTTGACAAAGTTATCTCATGAAATATTGAGCTTCCTTTATACGCGAGGCATAAAATGGGATACTTCACAGCTGCTAAGTCATGCATTCTCAACATAAAGTCATAGACCATCATTGGTGGCTTCACTTTATAGGTGAGGAAAACGTCAATGAATTATTCAAGGTCAACTATCTAAGGCTTAGGTTCAGATTTATTTGCTGCCCAAATGTGTGAGTTTTGTATTATTATTTTGGGGCCACATCCAGAAGTAGTTAGTTAGGGCTTACTTTTGACACTGCTCAGGAACACTCCTAGTTGAAAGTGGGGGACCATAATGTGGTGCGGTGGGTTGAACCTGGGTAGGTTGTAAAGGCAAGTGACTTACCTGCTGTATTATCACTCTGGCCCCTAAAATATCACTTTAAACTGGAGTTCTCAATTTTTCTTCCAAATTGCAGTAATAATGAAGTAAAACGTGCACATTAAACTTATGAACTTTTGGGTTTAGAAATGATAGCTTGGGCCTTAAATATAGTACAGAAGTAAAGTATTTGACTTGCATGTGGCTTACCCCAGTTTTCATCTCCAGCATCACATATGGTCTCACAAATCCTTCCAGAGGTCATCCAGAAATAAACTATGATCACTGTCACATGTGACTTAACTACCCTCTCAGGAAAAAAAATCTAGAATTTAGTAAATTAAATTTACCAGAAATGCCAAAAAATATATTTTAAAATATATAATAATTTGATAGGAATGTAAAAGCTAAATCAAAGTGCCTCTAAATAAATAATTTGTCAGTTTTGTTTTGTTTTGGTTTGGTTTGGTTTGGAGCCAAACCAGGCAATGCTCAGGGTTCACTCTTGGGTCTTCAATTAGGAATTAATTCTGGAAGTACTCAGTGGCTACCATATGAAATCGAAACGCTAGATCATATCCTGGTCAGCCATGTGTACAAGGGTAACAACTTATCCACTGTATTATTGCTCTGACCTCCCCCCTTTTTTTTAATTTTAGATTTGAGCCACACCCAGCTCAGCTGTTACTCCTGGCTCTGCACTCATGAATACTTGCCTGCAGTTTTGGGGCAAAATGCCAGGGATCAAACCCAGGTTGGTCATGTGCAAGATAGACACTCTACCTGCTATACTATCACGATGGTCCCAAAAATCTTGATAATTTTTAATATATTTATTTTTGAAATTTAATTTTTGGAATACCATACATGGTAATACTCAAAGCTTACTCCTTGTTCTGTGCTCAGAGATCACTCCTAGCTAGAGGTACTCCAGGGAGCATACAAAGTGCCAGGAATCACACCTGAGTCAGCCATACTCAATACAAGTGCGTTATTACTGTACTATTTTATTTATAATATATGTTCTTTATACTACTTAGACATAGATATCTTTATGCCTCCTAATAAAAATTAGACAATAGGTATAAAATGAGATACATATATATAACCCAAGGGCCAGTGACTCAAATCTTCCAATCTTACAAATGATTCAGTCATTGGACTCCTTTAGAATTAAGCATTGCACAGTGTCTTTGCATAGCAAAAGATCCAAGAAGCTTTAGTCTTCCTGCACAGTTTGAAATAATAGTATCTCTGTATTTGATTTATAGATGAATAAAATTTCAAAACTAAGTTTAAAACTTGTTTTATATATTTTATATATTTATAGACATATAAAGTACTATCTAATCTATCTCAATATATAATCTTCAACTGATTCTTAACTAAAGTTCAATACATTAAACACCTTTTTAATTTAAATATGCAGTAAAAGACAATAAAAAGGAGGGTCTTTAAATAAATATATTTGTGAAAATACACTTTGTTTTGATACCTTATTAGCATCTGCATCAGACACAGGAAACAGTTGACATTGATAGGAGCTAATCCTCAGACTGAGTTTAGAATGCCAACAACTCAGCAGACTGTGGAGGCCACCATGGAGTGAAGCCTGTGGTTAAAATTTCCAGAGACTAAACTCATTACTGTACTTTTTGGGTTTAAGTTAGTAGCATCTGTTTAATCACTGTGGGCATCATGTTGTGATTTTCTGTTTGACAAATCCCTCAAGTCCTGCATGGTCAAAATCAGCAACCACTAGTGGTCCCTAAAGACCAGATTATTGGCCAGTTTTGCCATTTCACTATTTATTTATGTAGATTTCCTCCTGCCTCTTCCTGAGGTGAGGCCAGCATGGTCACTGATGCTGTTTGTATAAGTTTTCCTTTAGGATCTGAAGGATTGAGAAAATTGATGCCAACTATGAAGGAATATTGGAAGCCAGAAAGAGGTCATGTTTATGGTTTCCCAATAAGTTCTCACCTCTCTTTTAATACTAATATCCATAATTTCTCAGAGTTAATGGACACAACACTTACCCAAATAATAGTGTAAAAAAAAAGACATGGTCAAGATCTCCTGCAAAGCTCATCAATATGATAAGGAAAAACATGGGGCCCCAAAGAAAACAGATTTCACTGGTCATACAGCAAGAAAGTGATAGAAACCAAACTAGGGCCATTGATAATTCCACTATTGTTACAGAGTTAATATTTTATATGTAAAAAATACTTTTCAAAAGGAAATTGAACATTAAAATCAGGAAGTAAATAAATTCAATAAAAATTAGGTATATGAACAATATTGTTTATTTAATTTCACATCATTTTATGATGTGAATGATAAAAAATAAAACCATGCTGATATTAAATGACATGATGTTATTTAAGGACATGTGTTCTTAACTTGTCCTTTAGCTTAAATCACAGTTTTTAAGAACCTATCCATGACATTAAGTAAGGAGTTATTTTGCTCAAAAATAGAAATGAATGACTTTATAAAAATTTATTTCATTTACCTTCATGCTCTTTAAAATGAGACAGTGCTTTTTTAAAACATTATTGACTTTGGAAATAAGCCCAGATATCACCTATGCCATTTTTAAGTGATGGAACTCAGGGCAAATTAATCAATATCTTTGTGTCTCCAGATTGTCAAGTGAAAAATGGGGATGAGGAAGCCATGCTGTAGGACATAGAAAGGATAAAATAGAACAGTATGTGTAAAATGCTTAGCTAAGTATCTAGCACAGAATAAGTAGTTTCATGGAAGTTGCAGCTTTCATTGCTTTTGTTAATTAATACAACCTCAAAATATCAGCCAAGTAAATTTGAAAATTGAATCAGCTTTAATAAAGTATTCATAAATTCAGGAGCATTTCATCTAATTAGTATTCTGAGGAGTTGTTAGTGTTCTAAGGAGTTGTACAAAATAGAATATTTTATTGGCTTAAAAAGTGGGACAAGGTTATTAGTAAAAGAAATGATAGGTTCTTTAGAGGAGAGAAAATTTGACTTAGAGGAAAGGAGAAAGGTTTTATCCTGAGAGCAAATTTGACTTAGAGGAAGGGAGGAAGGTTTTATCTTTATCACTTCACTGTTGCTGGCCAAAGAACTTCAGATTGATTTGCTGAAAATTTCACTTTTGAGAAAGCATAAAATTGCATCTTGGTGATATATCAAGTCTGGGTGGAAATTGTCATAAATGAATCCATTTTAAGCCTATTGTTTCTTTTCTTTTCTTTCTCTTCTTTTTTTTTAATATTGCAAAAATCAGCTGTCAGCTCAGCACTTAGAGAAGTTTGTGTTATTACATTTCCCATCAAACTGCTAAGAGACCCTCTAAGATCTCTATTTTAGATCTGAAGACTTTTTCAACTTTCATCTTTAATCTATTCTTTTATTACTCTTTCTGCCCCAGAGACCAATAGTGTGTTGGAATAGTATCATTAGATAGAAAATCCTTTATCAACCACATTAAGAAATGTACACTATGACTAAATTTTTATTTATAGAGAAATAACCTCTATGTTCTTTAAGAATGTATTAAAATATTGTGGTTATCCTGGGGAACATAGTTAAATTATTTAAAGGCTCCTTTTATTGGTAATATAATAAAAATCTCTGAGTTCTTGAGAAAACTAATCAGGGGATTTTTTCTTATTTGTTTTTTTTTTTTTTTTTTTTTTTTTGAGCTCACCTGGTTATGCTCAGGGCTTTGCTCAGGTTATGCTCCTGGCTTTGTGCTAAGGAATCATTCCTGATGGGGCACCAGGGATCAGATGCTGTGCCTGGGATTCAACTCAGACTGGCAGCATGAAAGATTAAGACTTTACCCAATTTGCTTTCTAATTTGGGGATTCTTAAGAGTTAACTGTATATTAAAAAAATACTGATGTGCAGAGGTTAATTTAACTTACACTGTTTTTGAAGTAGACTATCCCATTCACATCTCTGTAAAAGATAATCATGATAAGAGAGACAGAAATTAGATGTTGACGTATTTGTCTAGCAACATGTTTTACACCATTTTGTAAACTTTATTATTGTAGGGTCCAAACCCTAACTCTCAAGATAGGTTTCTAAGCAGGTCTAAGACTGATACTGGTTGTTTCAAAATAGCTATCAACCAAGTCATTCTAGATTTATAAAGTAAGAATAAGAGGTTTTGTAGGGAAGTAATTTTGTTTAAAATTCTCCTTTCAACCAGAGAAACAGCACAACTGTAGAGCATTGACTTGCACGTGGCTTATCTGGCCTTTGGCCCATGGTATCTCATATGGTTGGTTGAGCTCACAAGGAATAATTCCTGAGTACAGTCAGGAGAAACTCCTGAGCTTCACTGGATGTGGTCCCAAAAGACAAACAAACAAAAAGTCCTCCTGAAGTAGGACCCCCAAAACTCATGCACCAGTGAACCCTTTTACTGTACAACCCAACAATAACCATCTCTCGTTTGTCAATGCAGACACTATATTTTTGTTGCATGCACTGGTGAATTCAGGATGATGTGGGTTTTTGTTTGTTTGATTTTGGTTTTTGAACCAGAACTGGTGACGCTCAGGCATTACTCCTGAGTTAGGGGACCATTTGGGATGCTGGGATTCTAACCTCCTTCAATCCTGGATTGGCTGCGTGCAAGGCAAACTCCCTACTGCTTGCTGTGCTATTGTTCTGGCCCAAGAGGATGTGCTTTTATAGTTGGCAAGTGGGACCCATTGGAGGAGAAAGCCTTGCTCAACCCCCCTTAGGGCAGACAGTTAATGCAAAGAGTGTTCTTGGATTCATATCAATAGAAACCTGGCTTGGTGGGAATATTTACTGGTGAAGGAGGGTATTCTTTTATGACTAAAACCCAATTGCAATCATGGTTGTAATCATGGTGCTTAAATAAATATATTATTTTAAAAAAAGAAAGAGAAAAAAAGAAACCTAGCTTGGTGCTGTTTTTTGCCCAGTTTTCTTTCCCTTGTGTGCCTATTCCTTGTTATAGTGTCCCATCAAATTCTGTGAGTCGGGAGTTCTGAGCAAGCAAACAGCACAAGGACAAGGAAAAAAGGCTAAAGGCCCAAATCATGTCACTCCATAGTTAAGTAATTGTTTCTCTTCTCATACCTTACCATAAGCATATAAAAGCATTCTAGCTCTAATCATTGAGCCACACAATAACACAAAAAATTCTCTCCAGGCTGTAAAAGTCACAATGGGGAGACAGTGCAGAGCTTCTCCATGCTTAGTGAGTATGAGTAAAGAAAGTACTCCTGAAGACACAAAGACCCAATAATATAACCTCTCTGATAAGGAAAGTAGAAAGGAAATGTTCAGAATTTTCAAAGAACTAACTCTAAGAAACCATGGAATGGACAGCCAATAAAACACAGGAGGATATAATAGAGACAGAATACAGAAATCAACAAGATCAAAGAAGGGAAACACATATAAAGGAGTGTCCTTAAGTGTAGAATCACCCCATGTGCCATATTCCAACCCCAAATGAACAAGTCTGAATCAAGGCTGTACATGCAATAATCCAAAACAGACTAAGGGTGAAAAATGTATATAGTCTGGCAGTCTTCTATCTAGTATCTCCCCCAAGCTGCCTGTCAGAACTACTGTTTTTTTATTGAGTAGAGACCACCTCTGGGTGGGACAGTAAGGACAGATAGCTCAGGCTATCCTGAGCCAGTCCCACCCAGGTTTACAAGTAAAACAATCTCTGTTTGAGGGTAAATTCAAGTTAAAACAAACATACAAAGAATTGTGATGATCTTTGTTTTAGGTAAAATAAGGTACAACCTAAAACTTAAGATTTACAGCATAATTACCAAAGTCCTCTGGGCCCAAAAACAGTGGTGAGATATAGTAAAAAAAATAAAATAAAAATCAACAAAATCAATGCTTTACAACAAGGATACTTTACCCAGCCAGATTCTCATTCAGATTTGAAGGAACAACTCATGGATAGACAACAGATCAAGAACTTTATAAATCCAAAATTATCTTCAAAAGAACAAAGGGGCTATTTTAAGACAAATTGAATCCCACAAACGTGCCAAACTTCTGTAGAAATATGGCATCAATCTCCATGAGAATAATTTCTCTCAAAGTCAATGGTCTAAATGTACCAATTAAGAGACACAGAGTGATAAGAAGAATTAGAAAATTTAACACAACATTCTGCTACTTGTAAGACACACATTTGAATAGTCAGATTAAACAGAAACTCAAAGTCAAAGCTAGGCAGATAATTATTCAAATAAACAACTCGCTCCAAAAGACTGGGGTGGCCATATTAATATCAGATGGCATACATTTTGGGCTGTAAAAGGTTATATAAGACAGGTAAGGTCATTATTTAATGGTCAAGTGGTATGTACATCATAAAAAACCCACACTCCTAACCATATATACACTTATGTGAGGGATCAGCAGAAAAGTAAAATTTTACCTCTCCTCAAGTTACTTTCCTTTCTTAGGTCTATTAACTCTCTTTCCAGTGGTACTAGTTAGTTTTTATAATAGCTTGATGTAATTTCTTTATACTATCCTAGACCAGAATACATATGCATTTCATGGCTACTAAGTGTATTCAAACATCGGATTCTTTTATTGTCTTGCCTTGCCTTACCTTCACTCTTTATTTTAGCCTACACCTAATGTGCCTGGGACTTGAGCATGTCTCTGCACCCAGGGATCAGTTCTGATAAGGCTCACAGGGACACACAAGATGAAGGCATAATATTCATTTATGCCATGTGCAAGAAAATTATGAACAAATATCAGGGCCCAAGAAATCAGGTTCTTGTCTCCATGCATATACATAATTTATGAACCAGACAGAGCATAGACAGAAGCCAAAAGAATTTATTAAAGCAAAAGGACAGGGCCGGAGAGATAGCATGGAGATAAGGTGTTTGCCTTTCATGCAGAAGGTCATCAGTTCGAATCCCGGTGTCCCATATGGTTCCCCAAGCCTGCCAGGAGCAATTTCTGAGCATGGAGCTAGGAGTATCCCCTGAGCACTGCCGGGTGTGACCCAAACACACACACACACACACACACACACACACACACACACACACACACTAAAAAAAAAAAAAGCAAAAGGACACTCCCTAAATGGGTTAACTTATAGGAGACTGACACCTATAAAACCTTGGGGCAGGTATTATTAGGAAATAGCTTAACTAATATTTGGAATTGGGGAGGGAGCACACTCAGCAGTGCTCATGGGTTACTTCTGTTTCTGCATTCAGGAATTATTCCTGGTACATTCAGGGTACCATATGAAAAGGATTGAACCAAAGTCAACCATATGAAAAGTCCTTACCTTCTGTAATATAGCTCTGGCCCTAGAATATTTAATGAAGGTGTGTGTAAAATATTTAATGAAGGATTTGTAATGAGGCAGCATAATATATACTAGGATTTCTCAACTTGAGGGGCTAATGTCCTCCTGTGAGCCCCAGAATATTTCAAGTTTGAAATTATAAAATGATGATTAAGGCATGAGACTAAGGATTCTCTTGTCAAACATTGAGAATCAGGGGACCATGTTCAGAAATAAATATTGAGAAACATTGCCCTAGACAGTGTTGATTGACGATATACAGTGATTAATGAGTACTCATGAATTTCATATTTAGTAAACATCTATGATATATATATATATATATATAGCTGTGGAAGTGTAAATTTTTATATATTTTGTGCTTAGTAAAGGAGAAGATGTAAAGTCAAAATTCTGTCTAATACATTACGTATTTCAATCAAATCAGGATATTTTCCTTGATATCTTGGTATTTGGGAGTTGATGGAAGCAATGATTGAAACAAGATCAGTTCTAGATGTTTTCTTTCTCTCAGGATTTTTATCTCAGTAATTTTTCATACTTGTATTGTACTCACTTGGATTGAGTATTTTGCAGAACTGTGTGTTGAAAGAATATTATTGCCATTGCAAAAGTATTAAAAAGGTATTAAAAGGTATTAAAAGTATTAGAAAGGTATTAAAAATGCCACAAACTATAGAGAGAAGAAAATATGCTTACTGATCACTAAGTCAGAAAACTAGTCCTAGGTCTTCAATCTGTTTCAACTAAGATCATCCTCATTGTTCTTCAAACACATATATTACAAAATGTAGATTAGGCAATCTGTGAGGTACGTATATATTTTATACATATGTATAGAGGGTGATGTCAAGGGAATGGAAACTGAGAACAGAGTAAACATAATGTTCTGTTTTTGACTTGCACAGAGCTTCTTTCCTGTGTGATTGGATTGAGCTTTGGTCTAATATAATGAATGATTCTATATGTGTTATGGGAGAATAGAAAGACCTCAAAATAATAAAACTGCAATTAGAAGTTTGGAGTTTTCATGCTCATCCCTATTATCTTGAGAAGTGCTGAAGGAAGAAGGGCTAAAAATAGAGTTATTAATCAATAATGTCTATGCAATTAAGCTTCCATAAAAATTTCAAAAAAATTTCAAAAAATGTGTGGTATTTTTGAGAGTTTCTAAATATAGCTACACTTTAATGGTCTTGGGAGAGTGAATTGTTCAAACAGGTAAAAATTTGTGGACCTTTTCATATGCCGAGCCATACAGGTCTATTTTATTTAGATATTCATCTTGATTGTATAAATTGCTTTTGCATATTAATCAAATCAATGTTTAGTAGAAATCTTAAATCTGTAGTCAAATCATACAGAAAAACTGTGGGTGACTTGGATTATCTATTACATCTGATTGACATCTGAAATGGGAGGGAATAAGCCTGTGAAATTGACTACTTCCATCTGAAATTCAACTATAAAAGACTCTGTTAGTAAGAATTGTTTCAATAAAATTTTTTTTAAAAAAGGCAGTAACAAAATAAATTATTAATTGACTATGAAAAAATGGGGTATGATATTTCCAGGTAGATGGCATCAGAATTCAGTTAAATCATGTGATATGAAGACAGTTATCTATTGTGGAAAAAAAATAACTTTACACATATGGCACCCAGAAGTGTCAAAATCAGACACTGTATGGGAATAGAGGAAACACAATGTAAAGAATCATAAGAACATGATTGTGAATCCTTCCAATATACAGACATCAAAGCTACCCATTATAGTCAAGCTATTCATTAAGAAAAAAGGAAGAACATTTTATATTTGCATGAAATAAAACCGCAAGATGCCTGAAGGTGAATATTGTTACTTGCATAAAAAAGAGCTCTTATAACTATAGAAAGAGCATCTTTGGGCTATAAATAATAGAGATAAATGCCTGAATATCTATAGGTAAAGAGAACTCCTAAACTTTATTTCTTGGCTGGAGACAGCTTTGTAAGAATGTCTATAAATACATGATTTTGGTTTACCAATAACTTATTAAAGCTAATTATGACTGTCTCTAGACATTTTATGTAACAAGATAAATTTTAAAGTACCAAATGAATAATCTAAAAATTACTTAAATGTTAATAATACCCAGGGTTAAAACCGGCTAGAAAAGAGGTAATTTACATGTTGAGGAAATATTTATTATTAAGATCTTGATACAGAAAAGAATAAAAGAAAATTTTGTATTTTGTCTGTAATGACATCTTGTGGAATTTTTCTAGACACAGCACTAGAGCTCACAGCATTGCTCCTGTGACCACTTAGCTGAGATATTGGACCCAGGGCCCCAGCATGCAAAACATATGTTCCTGGTCTTTTCAGCCATCTCCCTGGTTCAAAGACAATTTACATGGTATTGTTGAAATACTGTTTCTATGTAGCACTCAGTTCTGGTCTTCACAGGATGGTCTCATAGCAATCATATTTCTTTACTGACAATGCTGTTTTCTAATGTAATGGATTGTGCATAGGAGAAACCATACACCATCTGTAAAAAATGGCTAGGAATATATTCACAGGCAGATCACAAAATAAGTACATACTGGAGAGCTAAATTTATAACTTAAGAGACTTGTAGGACTTTTCTCAATATTTCTAAAATGTGCATCTTGTGTTTATGCTACAATGAGGTAGCAAACAAAATAAGTGGAAGAATTCTAAGAATAGTACAAGTGTTAAGGAGAAAATATCACACATATATGAGATTGTGTGTGTGTGTAGTGATAAGTATGGGCTCAAACCAATGTATTTATAATTAATTTATAGGTAACTATTTATCAATAAATTACATATCCCTATAAAAATCTTAGATGCAAATTGCATTTATTTTGGATAAAATCCTTTATGTGAAAGGAACGTGTTGGCCATAAATCTGTGCTTGTATAACTTCATCTAAATGGACTATTTATTGAACAATGACTGTAATATTATTCTATCCAATATGATATGCCCACCCTCATTCTACCATCTTTGTTAATAATTAATTCAAATTGGGGAATACTTAGGAAATTTAAACTACTGAGTTCAGAAATGTTCCCTTAAAATTTAAAAAATATTTTTCATGCTAAAGAGATATTTGCATGCATCAAAATCATATGAACCAATACTAATGTTAGAATGAATCACAAACTATAGCAATTAAAAATTTTAAATTAATTAGATAAGGCCATATGATGGGGAGTGATTGGAATCTTGGAACATGTGAGAGGAAACTCACACTTATAGTGAGAATTGAGTTGGGACATTATATGTCTGAAAGTCTATTATTAACAGCATTATAAATTAAGATGCCTACATTTTACATAAAGAGGCATTTGGAACCACTCATTGTTCATTTTATATGGACAACTAGGAAGTGTGCTCTCTTAATTGTGACTGGATTGGTACTGGAAGGGTGCAAACAGCAAGTAGTAAGGATAAAATGCCCATGACATGGATAAAGGAGATGGAGTCCTTGAAACCTGTTGTTTCTTATGCCATAGGAAAACCAAATCAAAGACCCTTAATAAATATTTTGGTTTTTTTTTTATGTAACTCATCTGTAACATAAGAAGCTACTGCTTCTATTTTTTTTTTCCTTTATTCTGTATGGTAGCCACACCTAATGATGCTCAGGATTTATTCCTGTCTTTGTTCTCAAGGATCATTCCTAGCAATGTTTAGGACAGCATACATGATTCCAATAGTTGGATCTAGGTCGTCCTTAATCAGGGCAAATGCCCTAAATACTGTGCTTTCACTCAGGTCCCCTCAATTATCTATTTAAATTGTCTTGCTTCTAGATAAGATCTATAGGGATACCCAAATAAAATCCACTTCAATTGCTGACCAACTGATCCAAAGTAATACCTGATCTACTTAAATGTACTGTCAAATGACTTAATACAAGCTCAAATATCATAAGTACTTTATCACCTTCCCTTTTTGAAAAGATAGATGGCTCCCTGGATTTTGATTTTTCCTTTTTGCTACAATTAATAGACAATATTTGTTTACCCATAGATTTAGTAACCATTGACATTATCAGGATACTTGAACAAAAAGCATATCTATTTTTTGAGAAGTAAGCCATTTTTTTTAAATAACGCTGAAGAGAGATCAAAGAAAAACTGAGCAACAGGCAGTGAGGCTAGAGTGAGAATATAGTGGATAAGGCACTGGCCTTACAGGAAGCCAACTAAATTTAATCCCTGGCATGATGTACTGAAAACCAGCTGGAGTAATTCCTGAGTGCAGAACTAGAAGTAAGCCTTGAACCATGCTGACTGTGCCCCAAGAACAGAACAAAATCCAGGCCAGTATTAAGTGAAAAAAAGCTGTTTAGGACATGGTTTCCATATACATCATATTTTTTATAATTTCCAAAAACCTATCTGTGATCTAAGTGAGAACATAGTGTATAGTTTTAAAAGCAATTATGTGTTTTTTGAAATTTGTTTTACTCAAAATTTAGGCCTAGACTCCAAGTTTTTGACCTGCATTTACATATAATACTGAGAGCTTTTTCAACTTACTTTTTTCTATTGTTCTATGTAATGTTAACTCGATATCACGTTTGGTGAGCAGATATTAATCCACTTTTTTGTCATGAATAAACCTACAATCAGAAGAAGTAACTATTGTTATTCAAAATAAAGAACTTTCCCATTTCAGAGGTAGGTAAACCTTTTTGCAGGCAGCAAAATATCAAGGTTCTTGTTCAATAAATTAATGTGCTATTGGTAAATTTGATTCTAATGTTGACTTTATTTTTTTAAAAGAAGATTTTGAAGATCACCAATAAAAAGTGATTTACAACATAGTTATATCACTGTAATAGCCCATAATACCATAGCTGGTATATCCTGTCCAAGAAAAGAAGACAGATAATCTGTAATCCTTCTGTGAGGTACTCATCTCTATGTATTTTTCTTTTCTTGGTTTTTGGGCCACACCCATTTGATGCTCAGGGGTTACTCCTGGCCATGCACTCAGAAATCGCTTCTGGCTTGGGGGAACCATATGGGATGCCTGGGGATCGAACTGCGGTTGTTCCTTGGCTAGTGTTTGCAAGGCAGACACCTTACCTCTAGCGCCACCTCACCAGCCCCTCATCTCTATATTTTTAAATATAAATTTATCTCTAACTTTTATGTAGATAATAATTCTATAAATTGCACTCTGTATATTTAATATAAGAATAATTTACTATTTGAGTAATTGTGATTCATATTTCAAATGTTTAAGGATATGCATTAAATATTATTATAGTACTAAATGTTGATACATCAAATGTATTATTTCAAGGAAGTCTTATAATTTAATAATGCATATTTTAAAAAGGAATATTTGAGAACATTGAAGATTATTGAATATTAAAAATGTATCTGAGTTGGGGGTTTGATAGAGAGCAGAGTGAGGGTCCATAGGAGGTTGTGTGTGCTTACAAAGCACATAAGTATGGTATTGGAAATAAGTACATGAGAAACCATTATTGATAGTAATGTAAATACAGAATATCAATAAACATAAAAAATTAAAAAGAAATAAAGAAAAGATATACTATGGTCTATCTAGAATAATTTTATTCCAATTGTACACCAAATACAGGACATTAAAGGCATTTGCTTTGGTGGAAAGAATTTTATTATTAACTTTTAAAAAGAAATATATCATATAATGACAAAAACTTAAAGATTCTATTTTAATCATTTTAGTTATTGTTTAAAAATTCTCTGAAAATTTTTGTACTGGATAAATTGAACTCATTGCTCCACTTTATTGGTGTATTATTGAATACTTTCTCATGGAATAGAGCTGAGATAAGTTTTCCAAAGTAATGAGGGATCATTGCCCCATAGAATTGCTTCTCTGTCCTTAAGATATTATCATCACCTTCATTGTCAAAAATTGTTTTTAAGTTCTGTGCTGGTGAGAATGAAAATAGTACAACCTGTCTGGAAATTGCTCTGGGAGTTTCTATAAAACAAGTCAAACATACACTTTTCCTTTCATCCAGTAATTTCTTTCTAGGAGCTAACTTTGGAAAAAGTGAAAACATTTTATACAAAATTTTTGATAAATTTAAAATAGTTTTCTCCTATTATCATTATTATTATTGTTTATTCTATATATTAGCTCTAAATTTGGAAATAGTTTGCATTATAATAAAGAAAAAGATGAATTATGTATTGATATATGTCAAATATAAAGGATTGATATGGTCAAGTTATTTAGAAGAATACTTAGTAATAAAAAATATATATTATGCACAACTATATGTTTAAAGTGTGGCACTAGGAAACTTTATGCAAAGTGCAAATACACTGTGCTTTCTCCTATTATAAACAAAAATTAGTTAAATTATGAAAGTAATATTGTTAGAAATGTTATGTTGGGGTCGGTGAAGTGGTGCTAGAGGTGGGGCCGGTGAGGTGGTGTCTGCCTTGCAAGCGTTTGTCAAGGAAGGACCGCGGTTCGATCCCCCTGCATCCCATATGGTCCCCACAAGCCAGGGGCAATTTCTGAGCGCTTAGCCAGGACTAACCCCTGGGCATCAAACGAGTGTGGTTCCAAAAACCAAAAAAAAAAAGTTATGCTATTAATATCATTAACTATAAATGTTATTAATTATTTTAGGCATTAGTTATGTAGAAATTATGTTAAGAGGAATTTCATAAAATATAAGGAAATTTTCCATCATGTACCACATATCATGAGGTAAATATATTACCTTGAATAAACAATGAAGGTTAGACAACATTCAGTGTAAAAGCTATATATAGATATATAAAATTCTCTATAAACATTTTTAATTAAGGTGAACATAAAAAAAACAGGTGCAATTTATAAAACCTTAGATTCATTTTTCCCAAATAATAGTTGATGTACTGACCATGACATTTAATATAGCTGTAATTAAACCAAGGGATAGAAATGATGCATAAGCTAAACACCTAAGCTAGCTAACAGTGTATATTTAAATATTATTTATTTTAATACTCTGCTTTTTATAACTCTACCTTATTTAGCTATTTCTCTGCCATGGCTATCCAAGAGAGATATTTCAAGGTGACCCCAAATAAATCTTTCTGGAAGCAAAACACATGTTGTTATATGGAACTTATATTCTAATATCTTTTATATGGGAGAAGATAATGTAGTTTCTTAAACTGTCTCAGTTAATAACTTTTAAATTAAATATTCCCCATAATAAATTCTTTATAGTATTATTTATGAGTGTTGTTTTTAAAACTATTCAGCATTTTGTTTGCTTGTTTTTTATTTGATCTACACCCAGTAATATTCCATGGTTATTTCTAGATTTGCACTCATGAATTCTCCTGGTGGTGCATGGGGGACTATATGGGATGTCAAGAATAAAACCCAGATCCTGTTAGAAGAGCACCAACCCATTATACAATCTCTCCCACCCACTATTCAGTATTCCTATTGGCTACATATATATATTATATCTTTTCAGGTCCTGTTTTATTTATTAGGTTATCAAAAAGTAAGTTCCTTATTTTATTCTCAGCAATACAAACTCACTCAAACTATTAAAGTTATTGTCCTAAAAGACAAAACAATATTAACAAAGGGACTTAAAGTAACTTTCCAGACATTGTCAAGATATAAAGAAAATGGATCAAAAGGATTCTCATGACAGAAGATTCAGGAAACTGTATTTACTAGCAACTCTTGAGCCTATTACTTGGACCACAGACTGTATCACCAACCATGTAGGCACTAACCGGCAAAGTGATTTTTGTGATGTCTGTAGCCTGCCAGATAAGAGAAGAATACAAGGATCAACATCAAAACTTTTGAACTGTGCTTATTGGATTTAAAAAGCATTCGAAATAAGTGAACTTGAAAGTGACCGAATGTTAAGTGAGTTTCCTTCTTGGGCAAAGATATCAAAACCCAAGTCAGAAGGATTTTTCTGAGGCTAGACATAACTTTTATGATATCAAGCATTTTCTTTAATAATTATGTCTAAAAGCATCTGATTCAGTGCCTGACACATAGACGACTCTCAGAAAATGCTTTTGGATCTAAATTTGAGTAAGAGGAAATGAAAAATAGTGAGCTCATATTTGCTTTTCATTTCATGTAGCCAAGCATGAAAAGGATCTGGATAACTCATTTCAGAAAAGAATACCAACTCTGGGAAACTCTTGAGTTATTAGACGATAATTGTGCTCAAAATATCTGTGAAAGGAGGCCAGAAACCACTATATGCTGGCAACTGGCTTCTCCTGTGAAGAGCAATGAGGAAGATGCACATTAAATTATGAATCATTATGAGAGTCAGCTAAATTTAACATGGCTTGAAGATCTAGTATTGAAAAGTTCTGATAGTATCACATGGAACAAAGCAGTTTTTTAGAAAGAGAAGATCTGTGTTTTTATGGCTTTGTTATCAACTTTCAGCAAATTTTTGTTTCTTCATCATATTTTACTGCTCACTTCAAGAAGTGGGGATAGAAAGAGAGTTGCTTTAGATATGAAATAAGAGTATTGAAAGATGTGATGTAAAATCTTAAAAAGGACAAAATGAGGCATTGCTGTTCAGTTTTTCCAAGTTGGGTGTTGTGTGGCATGGTGTTACTAACCTTTTGTGCAATTGAAAAGGCTGCTTTCTATTAGTTCTTTTATTTTTTAAGGAAGTAGGGTTTTAGTTTGTTTCTGGGCCAGATCTGAATTTCCCTGGGCTTACTGCTGACTTTGAACTAAGGGGTTGTTGTGTATGTAAACATTTTCATGGGATTATTATGTTCCTGATACTTGCCTGTTTGGTGATTGTGCCTTACCCTAGGGTATGACCTGGCATTCTGCTCCCACCCTAGGGTGGTACCTGATTCTGATGTATAAAAGCAAGGGTGTGTGGAAGGCAAGGGCTTTTTAGGGGGGGCTGATTCTTTTTCCCAATTATTGCTTTAGCTATTCTTTTTTATTTTTTATAATTTTTTTGGTTTTTGGGCCCCACCCGGCGATGCTCAGGGGTTACTCCTGGCTGTCTGCTCAGAAATAGCTCCTGGCAGGCATGGGGGATCATATGGGAGACTGGGATTCGAACCAACCACCTTTGGTCCTGAATTGGCTGCTTGCAAGGAAAACACCACTGTGCTATCTCTTCGGGCCCCTTGCTTTAGCTATTCTAGGGTGTTTATTATTCCAAATAAATTTCAAAAGTGCCTGATCCACTTCTTTGAAGAATGTCACGGGTATCTTTAGAATGATCACATTAAATCTGTACAATGCTTGGGGACTATTGCCATTTTGATTATGTTAATCCTGCCAATCCATGAGCAGGGTATGTGTTTCCATTTCCGCATGTCCTTTCTTATTTCTTGGAGCAGAGTTTTATAGTTTCTTTGTATAGGTCTTTCACATTTTTAGTCAAGTTGATTCCAAGATATTTGAGTTTTTGGCACTAGTGTGTGAATAAGGTTGTTTTCTTAATGTCATTTCTTCCTTATTACTATTGGTGTATAGAAAGGCCATTGAGTATAGAAAGGCCATTGAAAATTGGTGGTGGGAATTCTGCACTAAAATTGGTGGTGGGAATCCTGCACTGGTGAAGGGGGGTGTTCTTTACATGACTGTTATCATACAACTACAATTATATTTGTAATCATGGTGTTTAAAAAAAGATAATTGATTAAAAAATAAATTAATTAATTAAAAAAAAAGAAAGGCCATTGATTTTTGTGTGTTAATTTTGTAGCCTGCCACCTTGCTATATGAGTCTATTGTTTCTAGAAGCTTTTTGGTAGTCTTTAGGGTTTTCTAAGTAGTCTATCATGTCATCTGCAAACAGGGAGAGCTTGACTTCTTCCTTTCCTGTCTGGATACACTTGATATCTTTTTCTTGCCTAATCGCTATAGCGAGTAGTTCTAGTGCTATGTTGAATAGGAGTAGTGAGAGAGGACAGAATTGTCTTGTGCCAGAATTTAGAGGGAAGGCTCTTAGTTTTTATTCATTGAGGATAATATTTCCACTGGCTTGGGGTAGAGGGCCTTAACTATATTGAGAAAGGTTCCTTTCATTCCCATCTTACTGAGAGTTTTGATCAAGAATGGGTGTTTGACCTTATCAAATGCTTTCTCTGCATCTATTAATATGATCATGTGATTTTTATTTTTTCTTGTTGTTGATGTTGTTTATGAGGTTGATAGATTTACGGATGTTAAACTATGCTTGCATTTCTGGGATAAAACCTACTTGGTCGTAGTGAATGATCTTCTTAATGAGGCATTGAATTCTATTTGCCAGTATTTTGTTGAGGATCTTTGCATCTGCATTTGTCAGAGATATTGGTCTGTAATTTTCTTTTTTCGTAGCATCTCTGTCTGGTTTAGGTATCAAGGTGATGCTGGCTTCATAAAAGCTATTGGGAAGTGTTTCTGTTTTTTTCGATTTCATGAAAGAGACTTGCCAGGATTGGTAGTAGTTCCTCTTGGAAAGTTTGAAAGAATTCATTAGTGAATCCATCTGGGCCTGGGCTTTTGTTTTTGGGCAGACATTTGATTACCATTTTAATTTCATCAATAGTGATGGGGATGTTTAGATATGCTACATCCTCTTCATTCAAACTTGGAAGACTATAAGAGTCTAATAATTTATCCATTTCTTCTAGGTTTTCATTTTTAGTGGTGTAGAGTTTCTCAAAGTAGTTTCTGATTACCCTTTGAATCTCTGCTATATCAGTAGTGATCTCTCCTTATTTCATTCCCAATACGAGTTATCAAGTTTTTCTCTCTCTTTCTTTGTTAGTTTTGCCAGTGGTCTATCAATCTTGTTTATTTTTTCAAAGAACCAACTTCTGCTTTCGTTGATCTTTCGGATTGTTTTTTGGGTATCCACTTCATTGATTTCTGCTTTCAGCTTTCTTATTTGCTTCTGTCTCCCTTTTTTGGGGTCCTTTTGTTGAGTACCTTCTAATTCTATGAGCTGTGTCATTAAGCTATTCAGATAGGCCCCTTCTTCCTTCCTGATGTGTGCCTGCGAAGCTATAAATTTTTCTCTCAGTACTGCTTTTGCTGTGTCCCATAAGTTCTGATAGTTTGTGTCTTTATTATCATTTTTTCCAGGAAAGTTTTGATTTACTCTTTGATTTCATCTCAGACCCACTGGTTATTCTGTATGAGGTTGTTTAACTTCCAGGTGTTAAAGTTTTTCTTCTGTGTTTCTTTGGAATTCACATATAATTTTAGAGCCTTGTGGTCAGCAAAGGTAGCCTGCAATATTTCTATCTTCTTGACATTATGGATGTATGTTTTATGTGCCAGCATGTAGTCTATCCTGGAGAATGTCCCATGTACATTGGAGAAAAATATGTATTCAGGTTTCTGGGGATGGAATGTCCTATATATATCTACTAGGCCTCTTTCTTCCATTTCTCTTCTCAGTCTAGTGTATTCTTGTTGGGTTTCAGTCTGGTTGACCTATCCAGTGTTGACAAAGTCGTGTTGAGGTCCTCCACAAAGATTGTGTTGTTATTGATATTATTTTTCAGATTTGTCAACAATTGTATTAAATATTTCTCTGGCCCCTCGTTCGGTGCATATATGTTTAGGAGAGTGATTTCTTCCTGCTGTATTTATCCCTTGATTAATACAAAATGTCCATCTTTGTCCCTTACAACCTTCCTGAGTATAAAGTTTGCATTATCTGATATTAGTATAACCACTCCAGCTTTGTTATGGGTGTTGCTTGCTTGGATGATTTTCCTCCAGCCTTTTATTTTGAGTCTATGTTTGTTCTGACTATTCAGGTGCATTTTTTGTAGGCAGCAGAAGGTTAGATTGAGTTTTTTTGATCCATTTAGCCACTCTGTGTCTCTTAACTGGTGGATTTAGTCCAATGACATTGAGAGAAAGAATTGTCTTGGGATTTAATGCCATCTTTAAATCGAAATTTGGTGTGTTTTTTGGTCAGTCTTGTCTTAAATTAGGTCTTTCAGTTTTTCTCTTAAGACTGGTTTTGAGTCTGTAAAGTTTCTGAGCTGTGTTTGTCTGTAAACCATGTATTTTTCTGTCAAACCTGAAAGTGAATTTTGCTAATTTGCTCTGATTTGCTGGAATGAATCCTATTTTTTTTTCTAACATTGTTGAGAGTAGAGGAGATCCTTTGAGCCATATAGGAGAGCCCAACTTCATGACTTTTGAGTGTGGCATCATATACCACTATGGACTTTTGTCTGTGATTTTAGTTTTCTAACTAAAGGATAGACAAAGATGTTTGTGAAAGACTTTACTTTATGGATATCTTACTAAAAATATGAACGACTTAATTGGACTATAAAACTTCATCATATGGATTATTTAGGACAAATTTAGCTCATAATTGCAGTTGAAAATAATGAGGATTACTTTTAGACAAGAGAAAATTTTGGGAAAACAGAATCTGTGGTGAGTATCCAAGAATACTGAGCAAAGGAAGAGAAGAAAAATAAAAAATGTTATGTCCTACTAAGCATGCCCAGGAAAATTTTATGACTTGTATATGTGGGGGAAATGATTAACATTATAGTACAGTAATATCCTGAATATTTAAAAACATTTATTGTTTTTTTCTATGAGAGAGTAGAGGTGTATTTTCTATAGGAAATTGTATTTGAATTTATGAAAAGAGGAAACTCATGGAAGAAAATTAACATAATGGTATTGAGGTCATGTGTAAGAGAAAATATGAATAAAAATGCAGTATTCTAGGCAAAGCATTTATTTCATTGAGTTTTGTCACTATGTCCCACCACTGCTTTCTGGCCTTGAGTGTTTCTGGTGACAGGTCTGCTGTAAATCTCAAGGATGCTCCCTTGAATGTAATTTCCCTTTTCGATCTTGCTGCTTTCAGAATTCTGTCTCTATCTGTGAGATTCGTCGTTGTGACTAGGATGTGTCTTGGGTTATTTTCTTCTGGGGTCTCTTTTGGTTGGCACTCTTCGGGCATGCAGAGTTTGATCATTTATATTCTTTAGCTCTGGAAGTTTCTCTTTAGTGATGTTCTTGACCATTGATTCTTCCTAGAAATTTTCTTCCTGGGTCTCTGAGACTCCAATGATTCTTAAGTTGTTTCTGTTGAGCATATCATAGACTTCTATTTTCATCTGTTCCCATTCTTTGACTAATTTTTCCATTGTCTGTTCATTTGCTTTAAGTTTTTTTTTTCCAATCTCTCCCACTGTATGGAGTTTTTTTTTTATTTCATCTTCCACAGCACCAATTCTATTCTCAGCTTCTGTTAGCCTGTTGGAGAGCATATCCATTTTGTCATTCAATTTATTTACTGAGTTTTTCAGGCCTGTTATTTGACCTGTTATTTCAGTTTGGAGTTTTGCTATTTCTGTCTTATTAGTGTTCTGTTCAACTTGATCCATGGTTTCTTTGAGTTCTTTGAGCATCTTCTATATTTCTTTTCTAAACTTTTTATCTGAGAGATTGATTAGTTGGTTGGCCGTTTTCTGGTCATCCGAATTGTCATCTTCATTCTCTATGTCTGATGCTGGCGTGCGGTGTTTCCCCATTGTCACACTTGTACTATAGGTTTTTCTATGTGTTGTGGTGGTACTCAGTTTCCCCATTGTCACACTTGTATTATGGGTTTTTCTATGTGTTGTGGTGGTACTCATAGGCTAAATAATGTGCATGGCCATGCTCCTCTGGCTCCTCCCTTTCTGGGTGGGTAGACTTGCCTCCAAGGAAGCAAGCCCTCTGTGGATGAAGCCTCACACAGGATCAAATCTTAGGCCCGAGCTCGGAGCGGAGAAGACAGTCTGGAGAGAGATGCTGGGCTTCAGTGATCCAGCTCAGTTCTTAGTATGATTTTTCCTTCTTGTTGCAGTGGCGTTCTTTCCTTAGAAAGAGCGCAGGGCCGCGTAGCTTCGCTATGGGGCCATAATTTTCTGGAGCCTCTGGGAGAGCGAATTTTCTGGGCCCTTTTCGGCCCACATCCAAGAGGTTCAGGAGACAGGACAGGAGACAAACACACACAGGCAGCATTCACAGTTTCTCACAGTCGGGCCCCACTGGTCCGGGGTAGATTTTGTCTTGTAAATTTGTATGTGTATTTGTAAGTGGAAAATCTTTCATCTTGGATGTACATAGAGATAAGCATTCTAGGAACTAGATTAAGTTTTTGGTTGTATTATGTCTTGAAATACATAATTGAATACATAATTGTCAAATAGCATATTTGACACAAGTTATATGATAATGGTGCTTAAAGAATTTTCAACATACACTAAAAATGTCTTGCAAATTTAGAAATCAATTACTATATTTTAGGTAAAAGGTAATGCATTTCTGAACTTCAGTACCTTTCCATGAAAAATATGTCAACACAGTACTAAGGTTTTGCCATTCATCAGTTTCAGACTAAATTTAATTCTCATGTAACTCTAAGTTCCTATCAAGATGTAAATGATATATTAAAAGTTTTCCCTGAGCTATTTAGTGGTGAGTATCTTGAGGGAGAAGTAGTATATTGTAAAAACACGAAGTTCCCTGCTGTCCATGCTTCCTAACTGATTTCAATTATGTTCAAGTTTCTCCTAATGCAAGCCATTTCCTGCTCTGTAGATAGTATAACATCCCACCCTGGAATTCTACTATTGCCCTAAATTGCATTATACCATTCTAAAATAAACTTTTCATGTCATGAGCCTTTTTATTAATAGCATTTCACTTTGAATTGCATTTACAATGAAGTGTTACAGCAATTTCCTGAGCAATAACTAGAATTTACGGCTGCTTTTCTTCATCTGGTAACCTTTCATCACATACTGTATATGTGGATGGAAAATGTAGCCAATTCAAATTTAGACAATGTTTGGGTTTTTTTTTCCCCCCTATTTTTTTCTTGATGGAGACATGTTAGTCTTAATTAAACTCATTGTTTTCTCAGGACATAGTAGCGAGTCAAATTTCAGAGAAAACCATAGAATAGAGTATGGTAAAATTTCCAACTTTTCCACAAGGAGCAATACTTCTACATGCAAGTGTTTGGACTTTATGTTTCAGGCAGGCAGCTGTAGAAATACATGTTCACACCTGCCAACTGGTTGATTTGTACTTGAGTTTTTTCTTAAAGAATAAATGAACACAGTAATCAAACATCTTCTCCCAGATATATCATACATTTCAATTTGCTAACAACTGAAATTCTGATGGATTTAATTACCAAGCAGAAACATTCACAAGAATTTTATTTCTTGTTTTAAGTCTTACTTTTTATTAGTATTACCAATACCGAGGGACAAAACAATCAGTAGGCTCGATTCCTCATACATGTGCTCTAGAAAAGATATGCAGAAAATTATCTTGTGATTTCAGAAAAAGACAATTTAAAATGATCTTCTTCCCAGACATAAATAATCATGAAACATTGACACTTGCAAAGAAGCTATAACATTTTTTTTAATTCCAACTTTTCTTTGATATAATTGTGTCCTGTTAAAGGAATGATATGGACGGTTGCAGATTTCAGTTAGTCCTAGATGCCAGCTGCTTGTCTAATGAGAGTAATTTAGGTTAATAATCTCCTTGTTTTAAAATAAAAATAATTATGGAGTAGTTGTGCCTATCAGTCAGTCATTCTTTAATATGAATGAATTTTAATTATTTTCTTCTGAAATGATATCAGTTGTAGAAATGAGGGGACTACCAAGCATTTGTGGGAAGGGGAAAAGGGGTCCTGGCATTTTGCAGAGAAAGTGTCAAAAGTTGGGAGAAAGGAAAAACAGATTGGAGTTAAACAGTGGAATAGATCCAAAAGAGGGGTGGGAAAGGGATATCTACATAAACTTCAATTATTTTTCAATTTTGCCAAAGACTTTCATAGAAAACTTATATTCTATTGAAATAAATTTCATATGTTAATCTGCTTTATTTACATACTAGTTTGCCTTATAAAGACAGCCTTTAATATTCTCAAGAGAAAAGACTTTTCGTATGTGCTAGAAAATGATTTTGATGTGGTGTATGGAAAGAGGATCAGAGAGTTTGAGAGGTTATGGTGACCAGTGAGGAGAATCACCAAGTACAGGATATTAGTAACAATTAGTTTTCAATCTTGGATGAATAGTTCCAGGCTCTGTATATTTTATATCTTTATTTAAAACTTATGCAAGCATTTTCTAGGCATTTTTCTTTATTTGGCTGCACTTATCTTGTAATAATAAACACAAATAAGTAAGTTTGAAAACGTTAAAATTCACAGAATTCACAACATTCATTTATCCCCAATATCCCTGGATATTTATTTGCTTATTTTTGAGGATTCCAAATGCTTATCAAATCTGTTGTATAGCTTATAAATAAATTTTCCCAAAATAATGACTCAATTTTAGATACAACCAGACATCTTATGAAGTTTTTATTTAAAACTTTAATTATGAGTATTTGCCTTTATGTTAGTGTCTAAAGTTAAGGCTTATAACCTAATGTTTTCTTAGGAATATATATTAGCAGGTAGTTGACTAAAAGTAGCAGGAGAGTTGATAATAATAACTTTGGATATGGTCTCTAATCAAGAAAAAATTTGAATTATTTCAAGAATTTCAAGATAGGCAGCCTAAATCAGGTATTTTTGACACTTCATTATTATTTTTTATTGTAATTTAAACACCATGATTACAAGATTGCTCATAATACAGTTGTGGGTTTTTTTGTGGGGAGCCACACCTGGTGGCACTCAGGGGTCACTCCTGGCTATGCACACAGAAACTGTTCCTGTCTTGGGAGACCAGATGTGTCACTGGGGGATCCAACCAATGTTCGTCCTGGATCAGCCACTTGCAAGGCAAATGCCTTACCATCTGTCTCACCACTTTGGCCTCACCTTTGTATTTTTTTTTATAAAGTTGTCCATGCTTCAGTTACAACCATACAATATACAATGACTTTCACCAGTGAGCACTTCCCATCACCAATGTCCCAAATTTCCCTCTCATTCTTTCTACTGCCCTCTCCACTGTTTCCAGGGCTACATTTTCTTTTTCTCTCTCTCTTTCTCTATCTCTCCCTAACTCTCTCTCTTCCTTTTAATTTTCCTTTTAGACACTTTGATTTGCAGAACAATGCACCTTTCCCACTTGACACTATTCTTGTCAAGAATTTTTGTGTCATGCCTCCCTATATAATTAGAAGCACAGATGGTTGCTGAGGCACATGACATCCAAATTTCAATTTAAAGCAAAAGGCATTATGGAAATTGTTCTTATAGAAAAAAGTACTCTAAAGCAAATTGCTGACTATCATTTGTCACCTGTGGGTATTTATCTAACTAATACAATCAAGTAGCATTGGGCCATCCTTCTAGCACTTTCATTTCAATTATTAGTTGTTCTCTGAATCTGGTGAAGGGTTCTATACTTTAAAATAAGTAGGGTATAAAGTGGAGAAGACAGACACATGTGGATATTATAAAAGAAACTAAGAGATTATAGTAGTTTCCCCATCACCAAGTGAAAATAAAACATACTTAGGAAGTTTACTATATATATACTATATATATATAGTATATATATAGTTTACTATATATATATACTTTTTGGGTCACAACTGGCAACACTCAGGGGTTACTCCTGGTTCTATGCTCAGAGATCACTCCTGGCAGGCTCAAGGGACCTTATGGGATGCCAGGATTCTAACCTTCAACCTTCTGCATGCAAGGTAAATGCCTTACCTTCATGCTATCTCTCCAGCCCCAGGAAGTTTACCATATTTTATCAAAGATCTGCAAAGCAATAAAATAGAAGCAAAATTTGATCTCTAGTGTTGCAGAGACAACATAGAGTTCTTGGAAGTGAACATGGATAAGTCTCATACAAAGCAAGAGTTTAACCTCCTATACTATTTCTCCAGCTTCAAAAGCAAATTTATCAACACATCTACAAACAGATGCCATTTAAATATCTAGAAGTTAAATTTATTTAAACAATATTGACTTGCAGGGTTTTTTGCTAAAGAATTTGTTAGAGCACATAAAGTGATTTTTCAATGTTCTAATTGCCTAAATATTTACATTTTTGGGTACAGTTCACTGAAGTACTGTGTATATAGTAAATAAAAGTTTTAAATTTCTACAATTTGATGGTTTATATATTATAAATTTAATATCCCTAATTCTCTAAGTTATATGCTCAATATGGATAATATCGCTAGGTAAAATTAAAGAGGTTGATAGGACTAAGTTACGTACTTAGTTCTCTAGTGAAAATTGTTTCTTTTATGAAATCTAGTAGTTACCAGCTTCTCTTACTAGATGTCTTTATAATTCCATTTTTAATGAGAAGTCTAGTAATTTTCTTTTTGTTTTTTTCGGTCACACCCGGTGATGTTCAGGGCCTACTCCTGGCTATGTGCTCAGAAATCGCTCCTGGCTTGAGGGATCATATGGGACGCTGGGGTTTGAAGCCCGGTCCGTCCAAGGCTAGCACACCCAAGACAGAAGCCTTACAGCTTGAGCCACCACTCTGGTCACATAAGAACATTTTTAAATATAGTGGGTGAACCCAAATAATTCATAATAATTTCCACCATTTTTTAATTTTTGAATTTAATTACCTTTGCAAAATATCTTTTGTGCAATAAGACACTCTAAAATAGTTTAATATTTTGATTTTTTTATTGTTTTGGGGCCACACCTTGTGATGCTCAGGGGTTACTTCTGACTATATTTTGTTACATTGCATTTATACTATAAATATATATATTAATGCATTAATTGCATATGGATATTGAATAAAGCATCTTCCCTGAGACTACATGTGTATTAAAAACTATGTGTAAATGTGTATATATGATCTATGCTTATATAAGTGTTAAATGAATTGATCTTTATCTCTAAAAGTTTATATATTTAAGTCATTATCTAATTACTTATACATAAGAAGTCTAAAATTCCATTGTTACCAAATACACAGCTCAATGTGCTAGTGAGATAAAGAGTAAATAAATAAAATAATATATAAATCAAAAATCTCTTCTCTCTGGCCACAGCAGACCAAACCCAAACTTCTTGGCTAATCTAAATATATCATATTTCATGTTATTATTGTTCTTTGCCAAATAGATGCACAGGGATCATAATGTTTCTCTTCTGTCTGTATTTTTGTATTCAGTATTTATTCTTAGTTCTTAAAAGTTTATTATATTTATGGTCATAAAAAGAAAAAATTTTTTTAAGATGCACATCAGATAATAATTATTATATAGGTATTATATTGTATTATTTGATTTGGGGTCTGAAACATTTAGTATTGTTGTTAATAAAATGCATTTTTCCATGAAAAATTTCTCATCAAAAATAATTTCTACTTGATAAACAGCTAATATATTAACTTATCATAATCTTTAGTTAATTATGATTTGTTGTGTATAATTTGGGGCAAAAGAAACAAATCTACTTCTTTAAAATCAATATTTTACCTAATTGATATTTTTGTATAAACACTCATCATGCTAGATTTTCCAAGATAGATTTCTGTAAAATGAAGAAAAGCATTGTATTGTCTATCTTATTAGAGAAAATACATAACTCATTCTCAGGCTATTTTGCAAGAAATAAGAAATAAGAACAAATGAATGGATCAAGAAGAATTTTGATATAAATATAGTGAATTACTATATATATATGTATATGTGTGTAAGAATATATATATAGTGAAATACTTTACATAGCAGTTATAAGGAAGAACAAAAACATGTAATATGCAGCAACACTGATAAAACTCTATGATGTGTCATGTTCAGTGAAATTAGTCAGAAGAAAAGAAAGAAAATCCGAATAAACAATCTCCTCTGTGTGATTTTGAAATACTCAGCATGGTAGCAACAAAGGCCCAGAGGCAGCATATGGGAGAACTGATGACACAATTAAATTGATGGGAAGAAATGTGGCTACATTGGTGATGGTTATGGTGTTGGAATTATGTGCATGAGAAACCATTATTTAAAATTATATTAGGGGTCAGAGAGATAGCACAGTGGTAGGGCATTTGCCTTGAATGGAGCTGATCCAGGATGGATGGTGGTTTGAATCTTGGCATTCCATATGGCCTCCCCGATCCTGCCAGGAGCAATTTCTGAGCACAGAACCAGGAGTCACATTGAGCACTGCTGAATGTGGCCCAAAAAATAACTAAAAATATTAGTATAAAATATATAAACATATGTGTGATATATAAATGCACGAATTATTAATATATTAATTAATTATACATCACCATATTTATTATATTAACATATGTTAATATAATTGTATATTAATACATCATAAATATTAATCTACAGTGATATATACCTTTATTTTGAAAGTTGAACTCTTATCAAAATTCACAAATATTATTTAAAAAGCAAAGTCTAAAAGGTGCATAGTTAATATAGCCATTTTTTTACTATTATGGTCTCCTTATCTCTTTTGTTCATGTCATAACAGTTTATGCATATCATAGTATATATTATTAATTTGAAGGACTTACATTATTTAAAGACAAAATAAATTTAAATATAGAAACATTTATTTCTAAAACTAAATTTAGAATATAGTATAACCATCATAAGACCTCATACTTTGATTAAAAAAAATTCAGCCTCAGAATGAATGTGGCTTGATGTTTTTTTTTCTCTGTGAGAGGTAGGGGAACTGAAATTAGCATCTCATTCTCAAGCAATGATTAATAAGTTGGTTAATGGTAGGGACCTGCAATAGACTTATGTCTGATCAAGGTGAACACAATGTAGCCTCAAGTAGACACGTCTGAAATGTGATTGATGTTAAAGAAAATTGCAGACTGTTCAATCGTATCGTACCTTGCTTGACTTGACATAATGGTGCTTGTCAGCACTCAAAGAAAAAAAAGAAAACTACAGAGCATGAATTTTCAGTGTTGCTCCAACACGGTGCAGTTAAAGCAATGGTCTAATTCAAGTAGCCAAAGTTCTTTTGAGAAACACAACTGTAGTGTCTAAAGTTTCTTCTAGATTTGGAGAAGGACAGTCTGGCAGTTCACATGGCTTTATGCTCTCTTATGAACACATTCTCTTTACAAATTTTAGTTTATGTAATTTTAAAATTTATATTTTTGAGTTTTACATAAGTATTGAGATCATATAATTGACCACCCCATTCTTGTGAAAGACACTTTTTGGTTATAGAGAACACCATATTATAGTACTAGAACATTTGAAGACATCATCATTAAAAATGAATGATAATACTGATGAAGTGTAATAGAGTCAATTGAAAGAATTGTATTCTATGGGATCACTTGATTGGTTTTTCTCTTCATACTCATTATAAATCTTGACTTAGGAAAATTACAAATGAATGCATAATATAACCTTTGGGTCTCCTTTGGGTAGTTGAAGGCATAAATGTTAAATCTATAAATACCAATCACTTTTAACCTTTTAGTGAAGATCAAGTGAAAATCTATAAAAAACAAAATTCTAGAATACCCATCTGTATCTCACTGATATATAGATATTTAAAATTGATGACTGTTTCCGAACTTGGAGCCTCATAAAATATGGGTATGTTCATAAAGCCAAATTACTGAAATACTTATATAGAGATATTAATGCTAAAAACTTTGTCATTCTTCTTTGCTCAAACATACAATTTGAATTATATCTTGTATCTTTATCTATTTTGTCCTTCATCCCCTTTCCCTACCTTCATCTTCTTTTCTTCTCATCTTTCAAAATTTTTGTGTACTATAAAGTAAAAGTTTCATTCTTCTAAACATCTGTTTCTGATTTCTGTTTCAGAAACGAGAATAGATTCATTAAAAGCCATATGTGAACAGATGTTGTAGAGTGACAGGAAATGAATAAAAATTTGTAGTTATCCCTGGGCCATTTAGCTACTGTTATCATCTTTATATGAGACAATTTAATTAAATATCAAATGGTAGCCAAATATGAACAATTAGCTAGGGTGAAGATAAATAGAAGATGAATAGGGTGAAGATGAATTTGGATTGATTATAAATTAAATATTTGTATAGGTTGACGTGCCTTGGGCAGTTATGATCTATTCCTGCAACCACAGCATTATATTTTGTAATTCTGACTTGGACTTTTAAAAATTTCCCATGTTTTGGAAAATGCATTTTAAAATCACCTTAGTTATAATAAATAAAAATAATATCAAAAAATTAAAGTCATTACTTTCTCTTTTATTTATATTAGAAAATTTACATGCTTACATTGACTTTAATGCCTCTAACAATTAAAATCAAAGTACTCACTCAGAGACTAATTGCTCATCAAACCAATCAGTGACCCCTCATTAACACCTCTTCCTGAGATACACCCAACCTCTTGAAAATAAAACATATTAGATCATCAGGTTAAGAGTAATACTTTACTGCCAAGTAAAAATAATACTTATTTAATTTTTCACTGCATTAGGCAGAATGAAGAGAAAGAATAACTGAGCAATTAAAAAAATTAAAAAATATTTTCACCTCCACCATCAAAATCAAAATCTTCAAAATCAGATTTTACACATGAGATGCTAATTTAAATCATAAATGATGAATAGATATAGGGATTAAAATTAAAGAGTACATATTGTACCAAATTACTATAATATTTTCTATTCATGATTAACCCAACATTCTACTTTTTTTCTGTGAGATAGTTTCAATAATAAAAAATTCAAAAGTATAATGAATTTAAAATTCATTATGAAATTTATTATAAAATTCACTAAAAATTCATTATACACTTCAGTGTATTTAAAAATCCTTTTCTTTGAATTTTCAATACAATTATATAGCACTTCATCCTATTTTTGTGTATTTTTATGAGAAGTGATAAGACATTGAGGAATATTATATATATTTGAATTATGAAACCAGAAGAGTCCAGTTAAAGGTTTGACTCTGACGCTTGGAACACACCTCATCTCATCTGTTTGTAATTTAAAATATTTTTATTTAAGGAACTATAATTTACAAAGTTATTGATGAATTTTAGACATATAAATTTTGAGCACCAATCCTAACACCTGTGTCAACTTCCAGCTGCTTCAAAGTACCCTTCCCCCAGCCCTTCAGTATGCCACATTGATAGGTAGATTTTAACATTTGGTGGTTGTAGTTTGGATCTCATATTTTTAGTGTTATTAAGTCTGTGGTTTAGATATATAACTATACCATTCCCACTCATTATCATTGTACCCAAGGCTCTTGACCCCTACTCTCTCCATTATTTCCTTATCTTCCCATACCCCAATGTCTTTCATTTCTATCCTTGACCTCCCTATACTCTGGGGTTGAGTGATTGAGGCATCTGCCTTTCTTCATTGCATTTCCTCATTCAATTATTCTGTATATTACATCTAAATGATATCATCATGCTTGTCATTCTTCTTTTGGCTTATTTTACTAAACACGGTATCTTTCAGTTCCACCTAGGTTACAGAAAATTGCATGATTTTATCATAGTTGGTAGCAGCATAGCATTCCTTTGTGTATATATGTAGTACATCTTCATAATCCCTTCATCTGTCATTAGACACATGTACTGATTTTATGTCTTAACTACTGAACTAAGTAATATTGGTGCTCATGTGTACTTTGAAATACTGCCTTGAGTTTAGACACCCCCAAACAGAATTATTGGGTAGTATGGAAGCTCACTTTTAGGACTACTAAAAAGTCTAGATATTGTTTTCAACAGATATTGTACAGGTCTACATTTCTATTAGTACCAGTGGATTATTCCTATGAATTTTGATATTATTCTCACTGGTATGAAATGACATTTCATTGTTGTTTTGATTTTGATTGCCCTAATGATAAGTGATCTTCATAGTAAGAAATGCACAATAGCAATGTTTATATGCTTATTGTTCTCCCATCTGTCTGTACCAAGAAATGTCTGTTCATTTCCTTTCCATTTTTTCAAATAAGGATTTTGGATATTTTTGTTGATATTTGTGAGTCTGGATATCAATCCTCTATTTAATGTGTTAAATGAGGATATTTTTCCTTATTCATTTAGCTGTCTTTCAGTTTTACTCTGTGTCTATTGCTATGCAGAAACTCTTTAATTTGGTGTAGTCCTATTTGTTTATTTTTTATTCCCATGCCTTGCTAGTGGTCTCTTATCATTGAAGACCCATTTGAGGTTGAAATCTTGGAATATTCTATCTATATTTTCCTCAGTGAACTTTGTATTTTCTGGTTAGGTCTCATGGTCTTTGATGAACTTTGCATTGACTTTTGTGTAAAGTGTGAAAAATGAATTCAACTTTACTTTTTTTACATGTAGTTATCTAGGTTTCTCAGACCCATGTGATGAAGAGTCTATTTTTTCTTTATTTCATGTTTTCACTTTCTTCATGAAAAGTTTACTGTCTATATGTTTTTACAGCATATTGATCACAGAGCCTAACTTTACTCCTGTAATAGGCAGTTTTGATAATTGTAGCATTATACTACAGTTCTAAACTAGGCACTCAGTATCTCCTAGTTTCTTTCTTTTTTCTTTCAGTATTACTATTTGGTATCTGTTCTGGTATTTAGATGCACAAGAGGACATAGATGGATTTTGAATTCTCTTTTTCTAGTAGTCATAAATGTGAGGCAGCTTGAACAATTATAGATGCTCTAGAGCTCTGCTTCTGTGTGATGCTTGGGCAGAGTTACTAAGATTTGACTCTATTCTCTGCTGTTACCATATTAAAACCCTTAGTAGTACTTGAACTTAGGACTTTCAGTTTTTACTTTGTGAAAGATCCAATTATCATGTAGTTAGTTCTTTTGTGTATTTATAAACTTTAGATTGAACACTCCCTTTATGATTGTATAGATTATGTAATATTTTGTCTTACTAATAGCAGAGTTACATGCTTCTTTTTAAAATAATTATAAGGTATAAATATTTGATTTAAACTTAAAGATGAAATTTTTATTGTTCTACTCTAAATTTTATTTGAGTGGTATTATGCCATTCTTCAATTCCAGTATCTCTGAACTGATATATTGTGCATCTTCTTCAATATGCTTTTAGATAAATAATGGTTTCATCATTTTCTTATCATTTTGTACAAATCTTCTATTATCTCTTTGCTCTTCTTTCTTCCTTGAATATACAGCCAATCAGTGACAGAGAACTATTAATTTCCTTCATTATAACTCACTTTGAATCTTTCTGTATAAGTCTTACAGTCACTACCATCTTTATTCTCAGTAATTTTACATCTAATTTACTTCTATAGCTTTTTAACTCTCTAACTTGATTTCTAGTCCAGTTTTCACTCTACCTCTTTGGTAAGTATTGTTATAAGATTTATTTTCCTAAACTGGTTCTGTCTTTAGCTAAAAATTTCAAAGGATTTTCTTTCCCTCTTAAATAAGTAGATACTCCATAGTGTATTTTTAATGTCTCTCTGTGAATCATAATACTGGTACTTGCTCAGTGATATGCCTTTATATATTTTAATATATCATGTATTAAAATTATAACAAATCTTCACAAGTTACCAGATTTATTCCATACAATTCAACTTTTATTGTTAATTAATCTAGTCATTAACAGATTTTTAATAATAAAGAAAATAATAAAGAAAAGAGCTAGAACTAGAAGAAAGCTTAGATTATATTATATTAAAACCTAAAAACAAAATGACAAAATAAGAAGTACATTTTGGATATGTGGCAATCAGTAATGTATTTAAGTGAATAGGAAGAGGTGATTGATTTTATTCTCCAAGTCAGTCTGGTTACCTGATGAACAGGCTGAGGCATACAGAAAGGTGTAGAAAAAATAATCAGTAAAACCTACATGAGACTGAAGTAAAATGAACAAGTTCAATAAATATTGAGAAGGTTAAATTATTAACAATGATTGAATGTAAAATCTAGGATGACTTCCTATTGCTTTATGAAGTCGAGATCTGATGAGTCTACTTAATATATCAGGAAACAGGAAAAATAACTGGTAGTTGTATAGATATTGAGTGAAGTTTATATGGGAAGAAAGATAAATGAACTGATTAGTTTTGGAAATGAAGAATCATTCAAAGCATATGTCCTGTAGGGAAAGAGAAAAGGTGCTAGACAAAGAGAGAAGCCTGAAAAAAAAATGCCTTCTATTTACCATTTTAATGTAGAGTCCATTTTGAGGAGTTAGGTTTTACCAATTGTTTTCTAAGAGCCCTAGGAGTCCCTTAGTAAAATCCAGATAAGAGTGTTACAAAATGGTTCAAAAGAGGATTTGATAGTGAAATTAAATATTTAATTCTGACTTGCATGTGTAATCATTTATTTGCCCTTTTTACCTTTTCTTTTGTCATTTTATCTCTTTTAAAATCACTATATAAAAACTCATCAAGATGCTTTCTTGCTTAGGAGTTTTATATTTTTTTCCTGAAAATAGCTTGTACTAAATATTCAAATCCAACAAACTTAATCATCACAATAAAGAAGAGTGAGAGGTCTTTTCATTTTAACAGAAAGATGTCAAAATCCTCTGAATGCAATTTTCAGACTGAATGATTGCCACACTTTTGTTGATCAAAGATAATTCTGCCTTTAAGTTTCTGCATGGTACTTAGCTCTTGGATAATGGTCGTGATATTACACATCCTCCCACCTGGTATTACAGCATGCATAGCAATAATGAAGACAGATTAGTGCTATTTACCTACTGACACTGACAAGAGTAGCTTGTCTTTGTTCCTCTATTTTATCATTAAAGTCTTGTTTTTCAGCATTACATTGCCTGAAGACAGCATGCTGCAATCTTGAATACCAAAGAAAAGGTGTTTAAATAGCATTAATGGCTTGGATCACCTCCCAACTATAACCAAGAAAATTTCAAGTTAATGCTTTTCTTAGTTCTTAATGTACATTTTTATAGAAACATAATAATTTTGAAAAATTATTTGAAATTTGAAAAATTTGAAAGAGATGTAGACACCAGCAAGGAAAGAGATTAATCCTCAAATTATATGTGCATATATATATGTAATTATAATTTAATTTAGATCTTAGATTTCAGAATTTCAAAGATTGTTGTATAAATCCTATAGTCACCCTAATATAATATAGTTTCAGGCGTTAGATGAAGAGGAGGTGAAGTAGATTGACATGTTAACATTTTTGACAGACTAAATTGGGAAGAATATTAAATAAACTGAATTTGGAAAACATTTTGGATTTTTTTTTTTGAAGTCTGCCAGTTTGAGGACTCTTCCAGCAATGCTCAGGGTGCATAAGGGAAAATCCCAGGGATACTAGACAACCAGACCAGACAGTTCAAAGACTGAACCAGTTATGCAATATTGTTCATACTCAGTGGAGCTAGGGGTCACCAGAACAAGGCCTCCTCAAGGCTGCACCCAATAATATTAGCAGGGCATGCAGGCCAGGGGTTAAATTCAGCTTGAGTATTCAAGACATGTGCTCCAATCCTTGCAGCTATGTCACTTACCCCTGCCAATTTTTATTGATTGTTTTGACTGATAAGAAGAAAATTGATAGTCTGTCGTTTTTATTTTTTCCTGTCCCAGTGAGAGTACTCCTGTGACCTTAAACATGTCTTTGATTCAGAATATACAATACTTGATAAAGCAGATTGTAGTATCCTGCCTCATGCCTGTCACACCTTGCTGTAGATTTCTTAAAATGGCTAAATGTGTTTAGCTTTACCTTCACTGAAAGATCTAAGTACAGAAAATGAAAGAAGAGAAAAACCTCTTAAATAATCAGAGTCTGTAGATTAGAGCTCACTCTCTCATACCATATGAAGGCTAACTCAAAATAAATATTGATAACAAACTATAGTTCATAAAAAGCATCACAGAAAACAAAGGCAGCACACTAAGTGAAATAGGCATCAGTGGTGTATTTAGTGATTTCTTCTAATTGTTAGGGAAAACAAGAACCAAAATGATCAAACGTGATTACACCAAACTAAATTCATTGAAAATGGATCTATCAATTCAACAAAAAGACAAACTACTCAATGGGAGGAAATAGTAACTCATCCTTTTTCCAAAACAAAGGGGTAATATTCAGGATATTTCACAACAATAACTCACAAGATTTCACAACAAAAACTAATAGGTCCATTAAAAATGGTAAGAAAAATTGAACAGACTTCTAGGAAGACAAATAGATGACACATAAAAAAATTGCTCAGGAAGAAGGCAAATACAGGTAAATAAAATTCAAAATGAATTGTTGACAATACTGCCATAAAACTAATATTAAAATGAGCGGAAACAAGAGATATGTTATTATTTGTGGGACTGTAAACAGGTTAAGCCTTTACTGATGATTAAGTAGAGTTTCTCATCAGCCTGAAGTATTGTCAAAAATTAAAAATATGATTACATATGATCCCATCATCCAGTAATTTACATTTCTTGGTATTTTTCCCCAAAATATAATAGCACTATTTCAATAAGATATATGTACATCTATATTCATTGCAACACTATTTATTATACCCAAATACTGGAGACAATGCATACTTCTAATGACAGAAGAGTATAAAAAGAAGTTATGTGTATATATTACTATGATAACACATTTTATATAAAGTGATGTTATATAATATAGTTATATACTCATATATTCTATACATAGTAATGATTATGCAACAATAAAAAAATGAAGTCTTCCATTTTGCTACAGTCTGATTGGAACTGGAGGCTACCATACTAGCTGAAATAAATAAGAAGAAAATAATATTCTCACACAAATTCATAAACTCAGGACAGATCTAAAGTTATTTAAATGTGTTAGCTGAGTAAAAGTTTTAGGCACTGTATCAGGCAGCTATCTGCACTTTATTGGTAGGCGAGGTGTACTAACACTGTATTTTAAAACATATATATATAAATATTTATGATTTTTTCAATTATGTTTACTTCAATACATTAGTCATTTTAGAAAAGAACTTAGAAACAAATTAAATCTTACCTCAGAATTCAATGGGCATTTTAGGAATTGTTTTTTTGTCATTTGTCTATAGACTCAGATATTGGTCCAATATTAATTTAAAATAGGAAGTTGTATTGACTTTTATTAAGTTCTGATAACCAAATATAAGTTTGACATTAGAACCATGCTATTTACTTTATTGTAAATGAATATCAAACTATCAATTCTTTTTTATACTAGTTGAAATTGTTTTATTAGTTGAGAATTCTTAGCTGAATTTGAATATCTTGTTGAGAAACTTAAATGAGAACTTTATATTTGAAATAGTATATTTTAATATTTTAGAATTAGAAAACTCTTCATTCATTCTACAAAACTGCGGTAATAACAAATTGTTATATTAGACAAATTAATTCACGCAAATTAAGGTGAGCACGTTTATGACATGGTCAGAAGATGTCAGCATGATTGCTTAGTCTGAGCTAGTGCAAAAAAAGCCGCTAAATTTACTAGAGAACATTTTAAATTTAGACAGAAAGTGAGATGATTTTTCTTTTAGAATGACTAGGGAGGACAAGACAGTGTTTCAGAGGTCAGGCCCTAGAGTCAAACTCTTTGTTTTTAAATTCAGTATTTCATTGTCTCATGAATTGCAAGCTAATTTAACTAATCTAAGCATCACTATCATCATCTTTACAATTTAAGAGAAAATGTCACTCAGTTGACAGGGTGACTGTACAGTAAATGTGATATTATGTTGTATAAGTCTAATTGTGTATAATTGAGTTATTTTATATTCAGCAATCTCTTGAATATTTTGAGTTTTCCTTTTTTAATAGAAACCTTCGATATAGAACTAATATTATTAAACATAAAATGTCAGTTTACTCACAAAGTTAAAAGGTATAAAGACTGTATAGGTTTTTAAAGTGGACAGAACAGTTGATCTGTCTTAATTTCTCACATATGTACATGGTTTGTTTACTTGATGATGAATGAAATAAAAGAAAGAAAGAAAGAAAGAAAGAAAGAAAGAAAGAAAGAAAGAAAGAAAGAAAGAAAGAAAGAAAGAAAGAAAGAAAGAAAGAAAGAAAGAAAGAAAGAAAGAAAGAAAGAAAGGAAGGAAGGAAGGAAGGAAGGAAGGAAGGAAGGAAGGAAGGAAGGAAGAAAGGAAGGAAGGAAGGAAGGAAGGAAGGAAGGAAGGAAGGAAGGAAGGAAGGAAGGAAGGAAGGAAGGAAGGAAGAAAGAGAAAGAAAGAAAGAAAGAAAGAAAGAAAGAAAAAGAAGAAAGAAAGAAAGAAAGAAAGAAAGAAAGAAAGAAAGAAAGAAAGAGAAAGAAATAAAGAAAGAAAGAAAAAGAAAGAAAGAAAGAAAAGAAAGAGAAAAAGAAAGAAGAGTGAGAGAAAGAGTGAGAGAAAGAAAGAAAGAAAGAAAGAAAGAAAGAAAGAAAGAAAGAAAGAAGAAAGAAAGAAAGAAAGAAAGAAAGAAAGAAAGAAAGAAAGAAAGAAAGAAAGAAAGAAAGAAAGAAAGAAAGAAAAAAAGAAAGAAAGAAAGAGAGAAAGAGTGAGAGAGAAAGAAAGAAAGAGAGAAAGAAGAAAGAAAAAGAAAGAGAAAGAGAAATTCACTTAAATAAAAGTGAAGAAAATATTTGTGAGAGAGAATAGAGAAAGAGTGAGAGAAAAAGAGTGACAGAAGAAAAGATGAAAGGAGAGTGAGTGAGAGAGAGAGAGAAAGAGAGAGAGAGGTACTCTTGGGCCATAAAGCATAATGTACACCTGTCAACCTGAGATATCAACTAATCTTCAGCATGGAAATGAGCAGTATTGAGAACTAAACAATTATTCTATGTATTATTTTCTTACTTCAAAATAAGCTGTAATCTATCCCTATTATTTGTACCTTTGTACCACAAGTATCCTCACTTTCTGAAAGAGGATAAACAACAAAAAATCTCTTTGCTATACTTTTCTTTTCTTTTCTTTTTTTTTTTTTTTTTTTTTTTTGGTTTTTGGGCCACACCGGCGGTGCTCAGGGGTTACTCCTGGCTGTCAGCTCAGAAATACCGGGATTCGAACCAACCAACCACCTTTGGTCCTGGATCAGCTGCTTGCAAGGCAAACGCCTCTGTGCTATCTCTCCGGGCCCATACTTTTTTTTTTTTTTTTTTTTTAGAAAAGAATGCAGCTTTAGAACATATACTTCCAGAGGTGGCATGGATGTTTTCATGTCATATTTTCATTATTTTAAAGGTAGGAAAATGAGCATGAATTAGAAAACAAGATGGTAGGCTAAGTTCAGCTGAATTTAGGTGAAAAGTATCATTTTTAAGAAAATAAAGAAAGGAAATTCAGGAGACTGAGTACACTAGAATCCGACAAGAAGAAAAAATACATTAAATATAATAGCTATGATTATGAATTTAGACTCCCTGAAAGTTTCATAAAAATACCTCTAAGAAATTCATTTTTGAACAGAATCATTTAAACGTACAATCCATTTACGCTAGATCATGTGGGACATTGGATTTATTCCTCTCATGCTATCTGTAGTGGAATATTTGACAGAAATAACTCTCACACTCAAGAAATGTATGGTGTGAGAATTTGAGTCTGCAGGGCTTCTCAAACTCAATATGCCTTTAATAGGAAAGTAATATCTTCACTATAGAGCAGGGTCAGTAAATAATTTACTGACATCAGAAAGTCTTTCCCTGTAGGAAAAGAATTTTTTACAGTTCACCACAATGACTGTTACTAATGTATTTTTTAAAATTCCAATCTCAAGCATGTGGAGCTCTTCAGTTTGTACTGAAAGTTCTGTCTAAGTAGTCACCGGGGTCTTATATTTTACCTTCTCATGTTCTGAGAATCTTCCAATTGAGAAGGCATGTACTGGTTGGGTAAAAGCTTCAAGTAGATGTTTGTATCTCTCAGCAATCTTTGTTTCAGATCTTTTTCTGAAATTCAATTTTCAGTTTTTCAGTACCACCACAACTGTCATTGCTATTTTGGACACATGGTATTTTTGGGGGGTGGGAGGATGAGAATCTTTAAAAAATTTTTAATAAGACTACCACAAATATATATTTCCAAAAACTTTTCTCTTCCATCATTCTTCAGAAAAATTTGAATTATAATCAAAAACTGATTCTATTTCTTAACAGGATTAATAGATTCAATACCGTAATCCTTTCTTTGCACTTCACTTTCTTTCAAAATGTAGATTATTAACAAAGAAAACCAAATGCTGAAGCAAGTTAGCAAACCAATCACACTTTCAGAAGTGTAGGTTAAGATAAACTTTAAAATATATAAAAAGGTCTATACCTCTACTATCTGAGTAGTTTTTGAAGTTAGGCTATTTGCAAATGATATTACCACAAGAAATGAGAAGCAGGATATGGGATCTTGCACCTCTAGGTCAGCAGATCAAATCTGGCTGGAATCTGTGGTGACTGAAAATCATTACCAGTGGATGGTTTCATAATGTTCTCAGTAAATGAGTCAGCGGACTTGGTTTCACTCTGTTAGCAGACAGGTGGCCAGGTGACAAATCATGTCACACCCCAACTGACACACCCTTGATCACACTTGCACCAAATGACACTTTTGTTGTTGATTTCATTAGGCCATCTCGATACCCACTGAAGTGAAAACTATAAAGCAAAATAGCCTTCACAAATCATAAGCATTAATATATAATCTGGTTTTGGTTAAGCTAACACTATATTTTATATCTGAGTGAGTACACTTAGAACTGTGATACACTCACCTACATAAAATTTCATATCTTACAGGGACTGTCGGGAAAAGCTTGGTATATTTCAAGACATTGAAAACAGAGATGTTTAATTTTAGGCTTATTCCTATATAGGTGGCCCTATGAAGTCTTTTTTTTTTTTTTTTTGCTCACTTTCTGAATTAGGAACAGGAGATAAATTTATTCTAAATTCTTAGTTGTTCTAATGATAATTCAAAGGAAACAGTAATACTGCTAAAATCTATCTTTATGTTGATCAAATGAGTTTTAGTGAGAAGTCAGGGTAATAGTGATTCATGGAAGTGACACCTTTGAGAGTTCAGTAACCTATATCAAAATAAAGCACTTTGATATAGAGAACATTTTAAAGTGTAAGAATTTGAGAAATAGCATATGTGGGAATGATTTTCAGACCTTCCCTAAGGCAGGACTCTAAACTCTCTTGGGAGAGCTGAACTCTGTATACTGAGGGAAAAAGAACACATCATTATTGTTAAGAGAGAGAGAGAGAGAGAGAGAGAGAGAGAGAGAGAGAGAGAGAGAGAGAGAGAGAGAGAGATGCAGAAGAATATGAAGAAAGAAACCTTGCTGAGATTGCCCCAGTTTTGTTTCACTTAATTATAATCTTTGCCCTATCACATCATTCCACACCTTTCCTTTTTTCTTCAGATATAATAGCATAAAAGCATGTTGGTTCAACCATTCTTTCAGGGCTTTATTGTCTTATGAACTATTTTGTCATGCAAACATCTGATGATTTTCTTCTGTAAAGAGGCCTCAGTTAAGAGCAAAAAGAAGGGTCGAGAAATGAGATATGTTCAGGCTGTGAAGAAAGGATTTAAAGTGGCACGTTATTAAATGGGGGAAAGAAGATTTGTCATAAGATGAGATGGTTTGTCCTAGTCTGGTTTCTTTTAGTTTTTAATTATTTTATTTTTGGGAACAGTGGTTTAATTAGGGATTCATTCAAGAATTGTTCCAGCACCCTCAACCCATGCGTCTACTCCCTCCCTCATTGTCCCAGGGTCCCTCATTCATCCTCCCACCCTCTTAGGCCATAGAGGAAGAAGTCAGAACGTGTTATACTATTAAAATTACTTCCTCTGTGGTATTTATCCAAAAGCATTGCCAGAGAAGTGTAGCTTTTTTGATCTTAGCATGTTGTTTTCACACAGAACTTTCCCTCTTTTCTTTAGTGATGATTGTTTTCTGAATTTGTATCCTGCATGTCAAAGCAGATACGAATTTTATATATATTATTTAATTTAAAATTTCACATAACTCAATACTCTCAGAGGCCAAGTACCTTGCCCTAAACTCTACAGTCACATGAAGCTCCTAATTCAATTACTGTATCTCTCCCTTTTCCAGCTATGATCATTGAATCTAAAATTACAAGAACCTAAGAGGAGCTAAATCACTATTATAAAGTATTAAAACTTTATATACATAAGAATTACAATCTACTGCCTACCAGGTTATTATATAAACATACCTTGTAGTATATACATACTATGTAGTATACTATATGTAACATACTATAAAATTTATTATATATACTATTTTATAATATAGACTGCCCACATGTATAAATATTATTAGAAGTATGTATTTTACTATATATGGAGTAAAAATTTGTCTTAAAACTATTCATAGTATTGTAGTATTTGATGTACTAATTATGTAGTTATTAAAAGTACTAAATAAATTCATATATTTATTTAACAAATAATTAAATACAGATACTATATAAGACATGATGTTTCTTTACTCTTATAATAGTTCTCAAGTAATAAATAGAAGATATGTAAAAATTTTTTTGATATGTAAAATTTATAGCTTGATACCTCCCACAAATATCTATGCAATGCCTGGTATCTTCTGTAACAAAGGTTTTTCTAGACTACTTGTACAACTTTGAAACCATGTTGCTTAGCCCCATTTTCCTCATTCTCTCCTCCAACTTGCAGACCAGCCTATAGAAAGCAGCAGGTAATGTGTTTCAGAACAATTTTCTTTGACAGAGATGAAGGATGAGATCCGTTCTGTTTTCTCAAAACAAAAGAATAAGATCACCCAGGAGATAAGAACAAATAATAAAAACAACCTTACTTATTTTTGCATAGGCATTCGAATTTATACTGTGACTAGCAAATTAATAAACTCTCTTCTACAAAATCAAAACTTTAGACTGTGGCATTTTTAGGGATGCAGAATGAGGTAGCAAGATTGTCAAGTGAGAATTGTAAAATAATCATTTCCAAGTTAGGTTTATAACATCTTGTTTTGAAGGTTTGCATGTGGTATTGTTACAGATACTAAGACAATAAAGCACGTTTATTTAACAACCACATCAAAGAGGAAACTGAACTAGGGTTATAGGTGGAAGGCGGATTTACAAAATAAGAAACTTGTTCAGAAAGGAGAAAATGCAAAAAATTATCTATATGTTTGTATTGCAAAATGTATTGTTTGTATTTAGATAGTTGCATGAAATGAAGGCGATTAAGGTTAAGATGTCTAGGAGTAAGAACTGGAGATTCGACTGAGAAAACATCAGGGAATATAAAATATGGGTGTAGGGACAGAGAGCTGTTCTCTTAAGCAGTAATATTCAATTAAGTCAATAAATAACCATTCAATTTATGGTTGATGTGATGTATAGTCTAGCTATAAGAAAACCTGCAAGTTGTAGTTCATAGTTCACATAAATAATAAGAAATGTATTTCTTTAAAAACATGAAATCACTATGAGAGTTTTACATGAAAATATACCTCTGATTTCCACCAGAAATGTTGGCCTTTTACAGGAGATGAATGACATCCGCAGTGTTACACTTAAAGGTAACATTTGTTATTTTGTCAGCTTCTACACTATACGCCCAAGAGGACAGCAGAACTCCAAGGGTCAAAAGAGAGTGACAGGAGGGAGGAGAAAATGACATATACACAGTTTGTATGGCCCTAGGGGTTTATCTGCACACAGGAATAGTGATGATTATTTACAACATTGATCTGCTGTTTTTTTTTTTGAATAAAGAAACTTTGTTAGTAGAAATGCAAGAATAGCAATAATAATAAAATCAAAGGCTTGTCATTATCAAAGTACAACCAGAAAATAATTATATTCTGCTGTGTCTTAGAAATTCTGCTGGATGCAATAACATGGACATTTTGTAATAGATAATATGGGTCTTCCATTCTGATTTTTTTATATTTGAGGTAACAATTTTTGGGCAAAATAATTTAAGATTTATTTTAGAACCAGATCTAGTGCTTTGAAGCTTTGAGAACCAGTGTCAGGGATTGAATCTGGGTTTCTTACATACAAAACATGTGCTTCATCCCTTTTAGGCTTCTGAGACGTTGAATTTTTGTTAAAACTGTAAATTAAAAGCCTGGAATTTATGTGTTGAAGTTTTAACTCCTAGTGGGACTGCACTTGAGATAGGACTTTTAGGGAGACAATTTAATAAGTGAGAGCTAACATTGGAGCCCCAACTTAATAAGACTGACAACATTATTGAAGGCATTATTGAAGGCATTCAAAAAGAAGTGAAATAAGGACATATGGAAAAGACTGTCTTTTGCAAGCCAAGAAAAATTCAGAAGACACCAATCCTGCTATTGACTTGAGTTCCAAGCTACAGAACTATTTAATCGGTATTTAATGTGTCATCCTAGCAATCTGCTCCAAATTTACATACAAACTGATTTAATTTGCCTTTATCTTTAGAAAAATAGGAAAATATTTATTTGATTCAAAAGAGAAATTAATAAATATTGCCTTCCTCTCACATGAGTGAATATATAACATTCAAGAATAGAGCAAAAATCCAGTTTTTAAAATTTCTACTCTATAATATGCTAATAGTAGCATGAGTTTATATAAACTGAATTGTTTAAGTGTTCATTTATTTCAGATTTTTAATATTATTTAATTTAATGTTAATATTATTTTTATTATAGACAGCTATGAAAGAAGACTTAAAACTGCTATTATGAATAAAGAAGCTGCTTTTGACTTCCATATATATAAATTTGTATGTTTTATTCACTTCCGGGATAATTTTTGAACTTTCACCCTTTATTTTTAAGTGCATTAAGAGATTTAGTAAGGAAATTTGACATGAGATCTTACAAATATATAAGTAGTGGGGCTGGCGAGGTGGGGCTAGAGGTAAGGTGTCTGCCTTGCAAGCGCTAGCCAAGGAAGGACCGAGATTCGATCCCCCTGCGTCCCATATGGTCCCCCCAAGCCAGGGGCAATTTCTGAGTGCTTAGCCAGGAGTAACCCCTGAGCATCAAAAGGGTGTGGCCCGAAAAACCAAAAAAAAAAAAAAAACCAAACAAAAAAGAAAAACAAATATATAAGTAGTGAATTGATGAGATAATAAAATATTTTAATTGCATATGTGTTTTAAACAGGGTAGTTTCTAAATAGAGAAAGGAAATAAAAAGTTTCTTCAAATTAGAAACAGAAAAGGTCTGATGTAGACAGAAATTGCGTGGAAAAGAAGAGATTTTTAGAGAGAGGTGACAGCTTTGTTGCATTGCGTAGACTAATTTAAGGTCCCTATGTCTGGAGTGAAGGTCAAGACACTGAACAGTGTTAGAAAAAAAAATAAGTGTGTGATGGGATTTGTATTTGAAAGTATCATTCTATTTCTCTACAGAGTAATAAATGGGAGGTTTAAGCAGATGTAAGGAGATAGTTTGGACCCTAGTTTGAATAATTTTATATGTAAATGGCAAGGCATTTATATTTAGTTGGGATGATTTGCATAAGAAATGGGTAGATTCACAGTATTTTTGGTAGTAGGATTTTTGGAGATATACACACACCTCACACAAATCCATTCACATATACAAAGAATAATTCTTAAGAACACATTTTTTATTGGAGGAGATGTGTAAATAAATTCTTTAGAAAGAGATTGAAAAAATAATAACTAATATTGATCTCAAGTATTAGATAGGAATTTATAATTTTATGTCATTTAGTCATTAGAAGTTTACATGTCATTGATTTGCAAGGGATTCTGCTATCTTTTCTGAGGTTTCTGTGATTTGCCTTCAGTAATATTTTTTTAAGGTCTTTGCTTTTTTGCTCTAGACTTGCATCACTTAAAAAAACTTTATTTTGTTCAAAAAACAGACCATCCAAGTTGACTTTAAAACAGTAATGATTTTAGGCTTTGGTATTTGGCATGTCAAAAGATCGTTGCTTTTTAAATTTGCAATTTAAAAGATTGCCCCTGGGTATTCTCAAACTGAGCCTTGCCTTTTTCTCAAGACTATCCTAGGTACTAGGGGATAAACTCAGAGGAACCCATGTGGTTTCACTTGTTGAAACCTGTCTGTGGAATTCCTGGCCAGTTCTAGAGAGATCCACAGGCTGCCTGAACAATACCCTATTGGAGGTCAGGAAAGAGGTGAGAAGTTGTAATCATGTTTTTACTGAACCCGCTGTTTTCTATTTGTTGTTCCAAAGAATAATAAAGTATAATGTGTCCAACATCAAAAACAAAAGCAAACAAAAAGAAATGAAAAAATGGCACAAAAATTTTACAACGTAAAGCCTCATGTTTAGATATATTGCAGTTGGTCATAGTTCTTTAATTAAGAGATTATTATTATTAAGAAAGAAAGTTTTTAATGTTTAGTAGAGGTCCTATTAAATAGATGTAGATATGTTTTGAGATTAAGACATACTTTTAAAAATCTCACTAATGAATTTTATTTCTCTTGATTATATTTTTATAGGTGCAAGACCAGATTTATTAGGCATCCCAAACAAATCTATTAGAATTTCAATGTCAAAAAAGACATAGTTTATTCTGTTCATTTTGATCACTAATTTTTGAAGAAAGTGAATCAATGTTTTGTGATTAAGACCTAGATTTCATGAGTAAATGTATTTAAATAGAACCAGTGGTCAGTCACATTATCATTATAAACTTTTTTTATTTTTTGGTTTTGGGGTCACACCTGGTGATGCTCAGGGATTACTCTTGACTATGTGCTCAGAAATTGCTTCTAACTTTGGGGACCATATGGGATGCCAGGGGATCGAACCATAGTCCATCCTAGTTTAGCATGTGCAAGGCAGACACCCTACTGCTTGAGCCAATGCTCCGGCCCCTCATTATAAACTTTTTGGTCTTCTTCTACCTAAATAGAATAGGGGGTAATAGATTACCACAAGGGATTTATAACTTATCTATAAAGTATTGAGTATAATGCTGCATGCACAGAGCATGTCAAAGTACACAGATTAAAATATATTTATGGTAATTAATTCCAAATTTAGCCATAAAAATATTTATCATAACGTAGTACCACATTTGTCAACATATACATTTATGAAATTTCATAAAAACTTTGTAAAATATATTCATACAGATATAATCACACTGTTAGATAAAATAATATGCCTTTAGTCATTTGACTTTTTTTTCTTCTGGCATTGTGAAACAAACATGTACAGAGTTAAAATCACATGAAGTATAAAGGTCTATGCCTTTTCACACATAAACACATTCTTATAACCTGCTCCCAGTAACTGCTCCTTTTTCTTAGTTCTACTAAAGCCATGACCAAAGACATTTTTCACAGTTAGTTTTATTAAATAAATTTCCATAAATATTATTTTAAATCTAAATTTTGACAAAGTGATGATTGGTTTTAATGTCCCACCAAAAATGTCATCAGTTGTCTTCTTGTCCTTCCACCTGCTCGCCACTGTGTAACTCTGTGACAGACACTTTTCTTCTCTCTCTCACTCTCTTTCCTGCTTTCTCCCTCTCTCTCTTTTTATTCTTTTAGAATTTTTTTTTTTTGGGGCCACACCCTGTGACGCTCAGGGGTTACTCCTGGCTATGCGCTCAGAAGTTGCTCCTGGCTTCTTGGGGGACCATATGGGACGCCGGGGGATCGAACCGCGGTCCGTCCTAGGTTAGCGCAGGCAAGGCAGGCACCTTACCTCCAGCGCCACCGCCCGGCCCCTCTTTTAGAATTTTACAATTTTTTTGTTATTGAAGGAGTATCATGCATATCACTTTTTCTCTTTTCAGCACTCAGTTTTTGGCTAAGTTTTTTCTGTTGAGGATTGGAAAGTGGGTATTTGAACCACACTTGGGTCTATTTAGAGGAATTTCTGATTCTGTGGTAAGGGGTCTGTCCAATTGGTGCTCAGGAGATCATTAAAAGTGCCAGAGATAAAAACCAGGGTTGGTCACATGCAAGGCAATGCCTTAACCTCTGCACTCTCTCTACTAATCTGGATTCTGATCATTTTAATAGTTCTGAGTAATACTTATCAGGTATTTTATAGAATGTCACCCAGTAGAAATTTGTCTCATTTATCATGATTTTTACCTGGTGATGGGTTTTGGGGAAGAAATATTGCAGGCAACATATCTTTCTCATAACATCATATAAAAGGTACAAATTACTAGTGTGATTTATTTCTTTAATTCTAACTTCAATGATGTGGATGAGGTATTATTTGCCTGATTGACTTTTTCTCTCCCTTTTCTTGTACTCTGAGAGCAGAAACTATGTATATATGGCTTGCAATTCAAACTAGAGAATTAATGATTCATTTACTCAAGGCTAGAATGTCTGCAAATTTTAGATTCTTCTGTAAAAGGTATTTCTCTATTTTTTACATAAAGTTATTATATATGTAAATCTATATATTCTGGCCCTTATTTTATCTATATATATATTTAAATAACATATTATTATCAAGACATGGATATATATTTTATGCTTTCAGTCTATCATGTCGAATTGTTTATCTTTTGCTGAAATCACACAAGTTTTAGATATATAAAGTAGTTTTTGGTTGTTTTATTTGGGGGGTTGGATAGTGGTGAGCTCCAGTCTGTGATGCTCAGGAATAAGCCCTAGCTCTGCCCCAAGAAATCATTCCTGGTGAGCTAGTGGTCTTATGGAATACCAGGGATTGATCCCAGGTCTGCAGCATGATAGACATGTCCTACTACTTTACCCATCGTACTATCACTTCATCACTCCAACCCTGATTTTTTTTCTTTTAACTTACTGATAGTGTGAAATAGGGGAGAGAGAAATGTGTGCATGTCTGTGTGTATATATGTGTGCATACACACAATCTCATGTGTGTACATGTGTCTGTATTAGTCTTAGTAGTTCTTGGTTCAGATAGTAAAAGAGAGACATTTGGGGCTGGAGTGATAGTACAGCCAGCGAGTGGGCTTTTGCCTTGCATGCGACTAACCCAAGACGGACCTGGATTTGATTCCCGGCATCCCATATGGTTCCCCAGTAGAAATTTGTCTCATTTATCATGATTTTTTACCTGGTGATGGGTTTTGGGGAAGAAATATTGCAGGCAACATATCTTTCTCATAACATCATATAAAAGGTACAAATTACTAGTGTGATTTAGAGTGCTTAGCCAGGAGTTACCCCTTAAGCATCACTGGGCGTAAAAACAAGACAAAACAAAAAGATTATTTGCCATAGGTGGTATCATTTTCATTTTTTTTGTTACTAAAGGTTTTTGAGTGACATCCACTTGCTTGGCAATACTCAAATAATCAATAATCAATAAATATTCAAAAAAAATAAGGACTTTATTACTTTATTTTATTTTTTACTATTGCTGTTTACTTTTTCAAAACATGTGGGTTTTTTTTCAGGGTTTACTTATACTTTGTGCTCAGAGATAGTTCCTGAGGTTCACAGGGGACCTTGTGGGGTAATAGGAATCAATCCTTTGTTTGTCATATGATAAGCAAGGGCTGGTCTATTGTAATATCATTCTGGTCTCCTCCAAATTTTATTCTGCTTTTGTCCATGCTCCATCTTAGAATTAGTCATCGAACTGCAGAATCAAATGGATGAACATGTCTGTGTTTCAATTTCATATTTTAATTGAATGTTCTTTGATTTTGGGACACACCCAAAAGTACTTAGAATTAATAAATATTTAACTCAGGGTAAAATTATTTTATTGGAATGACTTACAGGTTTTTAATTAAAGTATTAATTAAAGATGGATTCATATTTTACATGAATGTTAACTCAAAGTGAAACAAAGACCTTAACATCAGACTCGACTCTGTAAAGTACATTGAGGAAAATATCAGAAGAATACTCAATATCTAGACTTCAAAAAGTCCTCAATGATATGATCCTATGGGTAAAAGTTACAGAATCAAAACTAAACAAAAAGCACTAGATCAAACTTAATAGTTTTATATAGAAAAATATGCAAACACTAAAATTAAATTAGCTGAGGAGAACATAATGGCACTGAACATATCAAACAAAATATTGATTCTCTAGGTTTATAAAATACTAAGATAAATAACAACAAAGTAATAAACCCCATCAACAAATGGAGATAGAAATAAATAGAAACTTATATGAGGAAGCCCAAAGACTGTAATAGGCACATGAAAAACTGCTAACCATCACTTATTATTAGAAAATCAAAATAGCAATGAGACTTCCTAAGCCAGTGAGAATGGCACATATCAAACATACTGGGGGCAATTTTTGTTGGTTAGTATATGGTGAAAAAAGGTACTCTTATTCACTTTTCATGGTACTATTGTCAAGTCCATCCCCTATGGAACACATAGAGGATTCTCAGTAAAGTCAGAATTGAGCTGTCATATGACCCAAAAATTCCACTTTGGGGTATTAATCTCCAGGACAGAAAAATATTTCTTTAAAATGATTTTTGTGTAACATTACTCAATGTAATAATCAGTTCAATACCTAATATTTGAAATAATCTTAGATTTCCAAAGAGGTAAATGGATCATGAAGATGTAATATATATATACATATATATATATACATGTATATATGTACTCACAGCAGACTATATCAGGGTAAAATTATTTTACACTGACTTGATATATATACCTATACATATATACACAATGGAATATTACACAGCAGTATGAAAAAATAAAAGCATGTAATTCACTACAACATGGATAAGTTTGGAAGATATTTTAAATTAAGTAAGCTAAAAGGATAAACATAGGATTATATTACCTATCTGTGGTATTTAAAATAACTGAATGAGGGAATGCATTTGTTTAAAAGGGGGATGACCTTTAGCCCCAGATCACCCTGAGCCCCAGAGTAAAGTTAGGAAGGATTGTTATAGAGTGGAGAAAAGAGGAAAAAGAGACAGATGGGAAAATAACAGAGGCAGATAACATGGAGATTCAGGTACATAGAAGCTATTAAGGAACAGAGCTAAATATCCCAGCCACAGAGACAACAACACAAAAATCACGATAATCAGAATTTAACAACTGAAATTTCAAAGGTGGCTGGGGGAGGAAATGGAGAAGAAACCTGAAAACATTGGTGGAAGAATGTTGATACAGGTGTTGGAATTGTTGCTGGAATATTGTATGCATAAATCTCAAGTATGAATAACTTTTCAGTTACAGTGTCTTTTTTTTTTTTTTTTGGGCCACACCCGTTTGATGCTCAGGGGTTACTCCTGGCTATGTGCTCAGAAATCGCCCCTGGCTTGGGGGGACCATATGGGACGCCGGGGGATCGAACCGCGGTCCGTTCCTTGGTAGCGCTTACAAGGCAGACACCTTATCTCTAGCGCCACCTTCCCGGCCCCAAGTTACAGTGTCTTAATTAAAAAACATTAATTGGGATGCAAATACTTAGTATATTCTCTGTGACAACTTTTGTTCACCTTAATAGAACAAAAGAAATATAGTGATGATACTTTTTTGTTTTGTTTTGTTTTTGGATCTCACACACCCAGATTATTACTGGCTCTGTGCTCAGAAATTGCTCTGGGAGGCACTGGGGGTGGAGAGGGAACCACATGGGATGCTGGGAGGATTCGAACCACTGTCTATCCTGAATAGGCTGCTTGCAAGGCAAATGCCCTACCACTGCGCTATCTCTCTGGACCCAGTGATGATACTCTTTGCCTTGAGTTTAAACATTCATCTTTTTAACTTAAAGATTCATGGTTTAAGAAATATCAGTTTTTATATGGCACCAAATACATATATGGAGAGCAAATAAAAATCATCCTATGAAATATGTTCAGTCTGAAGTTTTATCTTCAGAGAATATAGCAAGAAACTGTATTTTGTAGTATATTATGAATAGGCTCCAATTTATTCCATTTCATAAAAATGGTAATGATACAATAAAAGGTTGGTTTTTGTAAACACATTTTAAATTTATTTTTAATTAAAAACATTGTGCTTTAAAAGTTATTCGTAGTTTAATTTTAAACAATGGTTCAACACTCAACTCACCAGGAGTGTCAAACTTCCTCCACCAATGTTCTCAGAGTCTATCCCATCCCTTCCCTAACCCCAGATTGCCATCTTAACAGGGAACTTTTTAATTTTGTTGTTAAAGTTTCATTCTCATGATTTCAGTGTTGTTGACTCTGGTTTGGACATTTGTCTCCTCCTTTCATAACACCCACAAGGTACCTAAATCCCTTTGAGTCGTGCTCCCCTTTATTTCTGTCTTTCCCACCTCTACTCTATTTCTTTCCTTCTATTCCTATATTCTGGAACAAAGAGTGTTCAGTGAAAAGAGCTAATGTACATGTGGTTTTGTTGTTGTTATTGTTTTTCTGGTTTTGTTGTTGTAACACCCACCAATGTTAAGGGATAAGTACTATCTCTGGTTGACCTTGGAGGATGACTTGGGGTACTGTGAATCAAAAACCAGGTGGTGATATGCAAAGAAAGTCCCTCCTCTCTCTGACTCCAAGATTTTTTTTTTTTTTGAGCTCAAACTGTAATGACACAGGGAGGGTTTATTTACTGAAGCTCAAATGTTATTATTTTTTGTCAGGACATATCCACTTTGTGTTTGATTACTTCAATTACTAGAAGATTTTTTGACATCAAATTCTGCCCCTCCCTTTTATTCTGTATAAAAATAAGATTAATCATTTTCAAATTTAAAAAAAGTACCTTTTTTCTTCAAAATATATGATATTAAGTCTAAGTTCAGTATGATCAGAACATTTTAATCTTGTACGATTGTTCACAGTTTCTGAGCACTTTCTTTTCTACCCACAAAGTCTCCTTAGCCGGGCAAGCAAATATCTGACCCTCTATATCTACACTTATCTCCTGTTTTCTCACCTACAGATCCCTTTTGGCTCACAACTGCTCATTATTTATCCTCAATTCTACAAGTTTTGATTAAGGCCTCTAAAGTACAGAGATTTTTGAATGTAATCTCATTTAATTACTTCAATGCACCTAAAATATAGATAATATCAGTTTAATTTCCAAAAAGAAACCCAGATACCTAGAAAAGTTAATCAATTTTTAATAACTATGCAAATAATCAGTGGCAAATCATCACTCAAATCATGTCTATCAGATTAGAATATGAATTCTTAGTAACCTTATAGTTAACATTTTCATCTTCTCAGTGATGTTTCTATACAGAAGGAAAGGCAGAAAACTAATTTTAGTGCAGCATTTATGAGAATAAATATAAGCAGTTTGATGTAAGCATGGAGCTATTTTGATATATATTTTTTAAAAAATAATTCCAAATAGAAGGAATAAAAGACTAGCTGTGGATTTTGAGGTTCCAATTAAAGTGTTTCAGTACAATGAAGAGATGAAGTGTTCTCCAGACGCAGAGACCACAAAGTTTAAAGATGAGCTGAAAATTTGTAGTAAATACTATGTTGTGTTTCCCAGAAAAAAAATCAAGTTGGGTTGGGGCTGGAGTAGTGGCACAGCATTAGGGCATTTGCCTTGCATGAGCTAACCTAGCACTGACTGCCGTTTGATGGAGACCCATATGGTTCCCCAAGCCAGGATTTCTGAGCCTATATCCAGGAGTAACCCCTGAGCGTCACGTGGTGTGGCCAAAAAAAAAAAAATTAAATTGGGGTATTTGTTGAAGACCACACAACAGAATATCAAACCTGCAAAAGACATTCTACAGTAGGGAATTGGGCTTTTGGTCACAATGGTGATGCTCTGGGTGTGTTAACTCCTTGTTCTGCATTCAGAAACTACAACTGGTGTTACTCTGGGAGCCATAGGATAACTCAGATCAGATCAAACCTGGACTGGCCACTCAAAAGGCAAGGACCCTCCTCTGTATTATCTCTCCAATCCAGGACAAAGTTTTGTTTTTAAACAGCAGAGAATTATTGATGAAAATCTGAGGAAGGAGAAAATATGGCATAACTATATTAAGTTTTAGAAAAAGCAATGTAGATGGAAATTTAGAAGAACTTGCATTTGGAAAAAAGGTATTTTAGGGAAAATTCTTGAAATGTAAGGGGCTGAGGCTTGATGGGGGCAGACAAAACAGAAAGAACAAATGATATTAATAAACTGGAAGGGATAAGATAACTGAGAGCTGAATGAGTTGAAAAGATACTAAAAACAATCTTTTTGTTTGTTCATTTTTGCTTCATAATATTAGAATACATGCACTATGTTATTTTATTTAAACGTGAGTTTGGAGACTGCAGAGTCCAACATTTCAGAAGAACTACACTCTGGGTGAAATAGGAAGGAAAATAATGCGACTGAACAGCAGAAAATGTGTTCACTAGCACTTGAACTTCTGGTATTGCTTTCATGACTTGTGACTTTTAAAAGGGTTTTTTTTTTTTTTTTTTTTTTTTTTTACTTTTACAGCCCTTGATTTATCTAAAATTACTCTAATGTGAGAAGTGAAAAAAAAATAAGGCTATAAGTGTACATGTGTGTTTGTTCAAATGAGATTTACATAGAACACCAGAGTAATATTATACTCAGTAAAAATAAATTTATTTGAGGGTTCAGGGATATAGTACAAAGGTAAGGTTTCATATCTGACACCACAATGCACTCGAAAACCCCAACCATGCTAGGGCGGCCTTGGTCATGCCAGGCTCTGCAAGAACTGAGCAGAGTTTAACAAGATGCTCTACTTGTCTGAGAATCCCTAGGAGTGACTAATTGGTCCTTTGAGTAGTACCACTTAGATCACCCACCCCCAAAAAACTCTTTAAAATTTTAAGAATTTTCTGAGTGGAGAAAGGAATTGTATTAGTACCAGTAGGTCCTGGAATGGTCTGCACTGTACTCTAATCCAGTTCAAAAGAAGTTGCTCTTTCTTGGTAATTGCTTTTCATAATGACAGCTTTGAAGTGGGGTTGGAGAGAAAGAAGGCAAGTCAGTCTTTATTTCAGTTTGTTTGCTTATATCTTCTGGCATTGCTTTAGGACATCACAGGGCAGAGTCATGCACATCTCTTCAGACAAACTTTTCCAGGTTATATCTGGCTCTCCATAAACATGAACCTACTTGAAGATGTAAAGAGTGGATTTCCAGCCTCAGAGATTTTCTCACACTGGTATTTTCTAGAAGAATGTGATGATCAGCTGCTGGAGAGTTATAAGATTCTATAGTGACATGCAGGAGGGACCTATATATTTTCTCTTCCTTACATCAATGCATGTCAAATCATTGTCTTTCTACAAAGAGTATCACAAAATAATGCAAAGATCTTTGGTTCCCAAGGAATAGAATGGCACAGATATTTTAGGTGAATATCCAGGGATTTCTCTATCAGTACTTAGACTAAGTATTTACTTTTCATGGAGAGGAGGCTTGGTTTTTATTGTTATAGGAACAAGCTGTTGGCTGAACCATCAATAGGTAAAAGAATCTGGAAGTACATGAAGAGGTAAATAAGTATAACAAGAGAAAATATATAGCCTCTGATCATGTACTTTTTCCTTAGTATTTTAGCCAATGTTGTTAATACTCTTATGTAATGATTGTAATTTATTTTTTAAAGCATAATTGCTTCTACATGTATCTTTAAATCTAGGGAGTATGGACACATGGATTCTCTTATCATCACATTTGATTTAGATAAGTTCATTTTTACTTTTGGAGTTCCACTCATCTCTAATTTGCATTAATGCCAAGAGGCAAGATGCCAGTGATTTTTATCTTCATTAGACAAAGAACTAACTGGAGGCCCAAATAGTAATGAGTTATTTAAGTTCACTACATATTGGTTACAATAGCTGAACAAGAACATCTAAGTTTCTGTGCTGGTCTTGTAATCATTGACACAGAAAGCAGTTTTTGAAGAAGAGAGATACAGAGCTTGACTTTAAACCTATGACCACATAAAAAATTGCTTGAAAAAATATTTTCCATTGGCAGCTAAGTGTGAGCCGAGATCCAGGAAGAAATGTAGGAGGACAAGCTGATGACTCTTGTTTTCCTCTGCAAAGATAATTCATATGCTACCAAATGTCATATAGAATGATTTTTGCCATGTGAAAAATTCTGAAAAATGACTTAAGTACAAATTTTGCTTATACTATTAAGTAAAATTGAAAACAAAAATAAAATCTGTACTGTGCCGATTACTAAGATGGAATCAGTACTTCTATTAGCTTTCAAGAGAGAAAGAGACCGTCACTTGGAAAAAGTGAGGCTGCTTGGAAAACTACAGGATAAGCCAAAAAAAAAAAAAAAAAAGAACAGTAGCTATTATTGAATCCAGAAGTTATAACATGAGGGATGACAAAATAAGGGGGATATGGAAAGTAATTGGAAATTCCCATAGGATGTGAAATCCCCATTCTCTTAGATGACATTGAATTTTTGCCCTTGCTTTATTTTTCCTCCCTGGAGGGCCTTAGTGATTTAATACCACCATGACCTTCCAACCAACAAAACAACTAGGGTGAGTTAATTTCTGTTTCTATGGAGTGGGAAGCAATAATAGTTAGACTTCTGGGAGAATAGTGTCGAAACCTAAAAAGAAGTTCTATTCCATTTCTGAGCACATGAAGGAAGGGAGAAAAAATGGGTCCCACTGAACTATCATTATATCCCTCCCTCCTGAAATAAATTCTCCCCTACTCTAAAAAAAAATGACAGCATCCATCCCATTGGGATTGAACTATCTGAAGTCAAACTTGAACATTTTCTTGCTCAAACTTAAGGGAGCTGTTTCTGATTTCTCACAGAGAAAACATCCCATTCATTGGCACCATGTTTAAATAGTATTTCAGGAACTCACAGCAACCAGGGAGGGCAATAAGTGCCAGATGCTGGCTATAGCTGCTACAAAGACCTTGATGTCTATTCTGTATGGGAGGGAGGAGAGTAGCACCTTCAGGTCTGCCCTCAGGCAACTGATTAAAATAAATCCCAGGAATAGTATAAAGAGTTAAAGGATACAGAACTTCCTGAATTAAATCTCTGCAGTTTGTAGCCCTATACTCCAGAGACAAAGATCTGGACACTTCAAACTGACTCCTAAGGGCATTATACCACAATTTAACAATATTAGTAAATTCCACCCAGAATTATCAAGACAAAGATAATTTTATGGTGCTGCATTTTAAAGAGGCTTGAATCTGCATAATTTAAATTATTAAATTATTTAAAAGTCCCTTGCAAATCAAAAGTCAAATCAATTAAATTGACATTTGTTGTTGAAAGCAATGCAGACTAAAAGAAATAAAATGTTGTAGCGTTTTATTTGTAATAATCTTGTGCTGTTAAGTTTGGAAAGGGGAGAGAGTTACACTGGAATAAATTTAGTGAAAGATCAAACATATGTGCCATATTAACTTCTAAACAATTTCATAACAGCACAGCAAAGAAGATGAGTTCTGAATCATGACATCTATGTTGATTGTGTGAAGGTGAGATTTAGTCTAAATTGTGAAGCTATGTGATATTTCAAAAGAAAGAGACTAATAGCAAGAATATACCAGTGAAAAGGAATAAGAAATAGATAATAGTACACAAGAGTGGAGGTAAATGGATGAGATTGAGATATAGATTGGGGTCATGTAATGAGAAGCTTTAAATGCTGGGCTAAGTAATTGGTTATTTATTCAAAGCCATAAGAAGTGAATGTTTTACAGGGACAGGGGGAGAGGATAGAAATAACTCTAACAGTAGAGTGTAGTATTGATTGGAGAGAGAGAGACCTTTAGGTGACCATAGCATTACACAGAAAAGAAGTTAAGAGGGTTGGTACAAAGTTAACAGTCAGAATTAAAAAATCTATGTGAGAGACATTTTGAAGGTGATTAAAATTTTATAGCTATTTAGAATCCCCCATGGGTCTAACAAATATATGTTCATTCATTATATTCGTTTTGTGGAGATTTAGTAAACAGAACTAATTGTTACAAATCAAAGGAAGGGAAATTGTATACCTTACTCTTAATATGTGCTTTAAAAAGGAATATGTAATTAGTTGAGTGCGTAGGTAGGTATAAATGGATATGTGCAAAGTAGAAAAAACATTAGAACAATTACACATTATTTTGCTTTGAACATTATTTTTTTTTAAATTTTAGGCCACACTCAGAGATCATTTCTGGTAAGATCATATGAGATGCTGAAGATGGAACATGGGGGCAAGTGTGTGCTAGAAAATGTTTTACTAATTTTATTCTCTCTCAGGCTGCAGAGAGTTGTTGTTGTTTTTGTTCTTGTGTGCTTGTTTTAATCTGTTCCAGCATCACAAAGTTAAGATTATTGAACATAATAATTTTGTTTTGTAATTTAGTTTACCATAAATAATATGTATTTTATTATAAATAAATAATATTATATTATATTATAAATAATACTCTGAAAATATTTTGATAAAACCTAAAGTAACAAAGTATATTCAATAGGCAATAGTTCTTAAAAATGTTATTTGTCAACCTGATGAATACATATTTTGGAGTGCCTATAAAACACAAGCAAATTTGTTTGCAGACATTTCTAAATGATGATAAACCTGATGTAGGAGTTTTTGTATTTTCATTTTATTACTCATTTTATGGAGGACATATTTTGTGAACTGCTTAGTCTTTTGGGTCAATACTATGCTTGAATCATATCTCTAATAAATAATGAAACTATTAAACTAAGCATTAAATAAGTCAGCCTGTTTTTTTTTTTTTTTTTTTTTTCCTTGACGGAGACACAGTTCCTAGTGCTCAGGACTTAATCCTGACTGAACTTAGGAATCGTTCTTAGTGGGGCTGGGGGAGACCATATATATTGCAGAAGCTACTGAACCTGGGTGGTTAGTGAATGAGATAAGAACCCTACACACTATACCATCTTTTTGGTCACACAAGTTATCCATTATGAACAATTTTAAACAACTATTCAGAGTTGCAAGATTGTTAAACCAAATTTTATTTACAAAGTAAAATATTTCATTTAAAATAATTGTAGATTTAATTTTTAAAATGTATTTGTTAAAGTATTGAATATGGTAGCATTTTTCAGAAATTTTATGATATAAAATTGAATAATTAAAGTGTTACTGACCTTACCTCATACTTGACTTAACTGAGTCTGAAATATGCAGCAATGGAAATTTTCTGAAAGTAGTGTTAGACTTTTTGAACTATCCAATTTAATAAAAATGAAATCAGTGAGTAAATAAATTGCATAACTGGAACTTTTCTGATTGTTAACGCTAAAACAACTGTAAGGACTTAAACATGTAGAAATTAGCTGTTTTTTAGGGGAAAATGCAGACATAATATGTGTTTTTTGAGATTGTTAAACTAAGCCAAATATTACCCATCCAATTTAGCAAAAGACACAGTTATCCATAATATCAGGTAAAATTCAGAGCAGAAGGCAATACAGTTTCTAAAAAAAGTTTGAGGAGGGCCCGGAGAGATAGCACAGCGGTGTTTGCCTTGCAAGCAGCCGATCCAGGACCAAAGGTGGTTGGTTGGAATCCCGGCGTCCCATATGGTCCCCCGTGCCTGCCAGGAGCTATTTCTGAGCACTGCTGAGTGTGGCCCAAAAACCAAAAAAAAAAAAAAAAAAAAAAAAGTTTGAGGAGCCACACCCGGTGATGCTCAGGGGTTACTCCTTGCTATTCACTTAGAAATCGCTCCTGGCTTGAGGAACCATATGGGATGCTGGGGAGTAGAACCATGGTCCATCCTAGGTTAGTATATAGCAGGGCAAACGCCCTACTGCTTGCACCACTGCTTTGGCCCCAATTCCTGAAATTGTTTTTTCTTTACCAAGAGTTGGATAGAGCATCAGACAAAATAGAATTAAAGTTAGATATTAAATAATTTTATATAGTAAAAAGTGTTATTTTATTTATAAAAGTTAGATATTGGGGCTGGAGCGAAGGTGCAGTGGTAGGGCGTTTGCCTTGCACAGGGCTGACCTAGGACAGACCTAGACAGAACTATTAGATTACAATAAAACATAATTTAAGGGGCCTGAGTGGTGGTGCAGTGGTAGGGCTTTTGCCTTGCATGTGGCTGACCTAGGAGGAACCACGGTTCGATCGCCTGGTGTCCTATATGGTACCCCAAGCAGAAAGTGATTTCTGAGCACATGCGTAATCCCTGAGCTTCACAGAGTGTGAGCCCCCCAAAAAAGATAGATATTAAATTTACTTTATAAAGTAAGTTATTATCCTTTAAAAACTTTTTATTATCATGCATTTCATATATTCCATATATGAAGAGGCAGAATAACTAGTGAAATTATTCCATGTTGCATGTATTTGTATAGTTCTACTTTTAAAGTTGCCTATTAAAAATAAACGCTATTAAGCGCTTTGGGTAAAGCTACTTGGCATTTTATTCAGTTTTTGAAAAACTTGTTTCGTTGATAAACTCATTGCTATACTAACTAGATTTCTGGAGAAGAAACTGTTCAATTCTGTTCAAAAGTCCATAGTGATAAAGATGTTTGTTCTAAAGCAGTGTATCTATCTCTTAACCTATGGAATAAAAAATTAGTATTTACCTTTGTGTGGCTGATGGACAATGAAAGAATATATTAAAAATACATGCTTAGAGTTGCACATTGTAGTACAGGGCCTAAGGGACTTATCTTGCATGCAGTTAACCCTTGCTCAATCTGGCACCCTTGATTCCAAACACTGCTGGAGTGGTCCAGCTAATCTCCACCACCTCAGGACCAGCACAACAATACATCCCTGAGCTCTAGCACCAAACTTCTGGCCCCACTGATTATACCAGAAAGGGATCCCTGGGATTCATCAGCCCTGTAAAACTCAAACCAAACCAAACCAAAAGCAAGCAAGCAAGCAAACAAACAAAAGCAAAAAAAAAAACCCCAGATGTTTAATAACTGCTGTGTTTTTTTCTTTTAGATCAAACTTTAAGATACAAAACATCTATTATTCTGCTTTTCAAAGGACTGATTTTCAAAAATTATCATTGAGTTTTGAAGTAATGAAAAGAGATTACTGGAACACTGTATCTAGTAACACTTCTTTCTTCTAATCTTCCCTCTATGTTCATCACTTTCTTTAACAGTCAATTTTAATACTGCTTATCTAAGCATGCCTTGTCAAAGTAGGAGTTTCCCTTTGAGGCTTTGTTAAACATGTCAATTGACTTCCTGCCCTCCTTAAAACTTCCTGAAACAAAATTAAATTCAATTGGCATACCAATCTATCTAGCTAATTTTAAGCTATCCTCTTTTATAACTACAAACTACTTCTACCCCTGATCCTACCTTTATAGGTAGCATTTCATTGGACTTTTTATTTTGCATGCAGAACTTAGAGTGTATATAACAAAACATACACTATTTTATGTCCTGTATAACATTTTATTTAGAAGACAAGATTTTTCATCTCATCTGACATTGAGAGAAGGCCAAAAGTACATCATGTTTAACTTTGGATAGCAAAGATGATTACTTCATTGCCAATGAGGCTAATATGCAAAGTCTAGTTACATAAATAATGTTCCAGATATCTGGTTTGAAAGCATATATGACATAATAAGGGTGTGGTGCTGGAGTCTGTCTCAACATTATCCCAAAGCTTAAGTTTTGTGAAAAACCAAAAGCAAGACTCAACAAATATTTAATAGAAACATCACTCACTGATTTATGACAACAAATATCATTACTCATGCTATTTTACTGTAACCTTTTGGACCCTTAGTGTAATACAATGGCACCTATTTGAATTGTGAACTAAGTTCTTGCAAGCCTCCTTTGGTCCTTTGTCCCTGTCGGGAATTTCAACATGTGGTGCTTAATAACGTATTTAAAAATAGAGAGCAAACCTTTTTCACAAACTTATTTTTTCTTTACATGTATAGAGAACATGTCACAGTACTTATCTAAGACATGTTGTAATTAAAAAAAGAAAACAACTGCAAAGTATACCTTCTGTTTTGTATTTCTATATAAGGTGTATAATTATAATATAAATTTGGAAAACAGACAAAATAGGAATTATAATAAGGCCTATCATTTGTAGTACATAAGATATTTATTTTGTATGTAGCATATTTTTTCTTTTCTAGGGAATAATTATTTAAAACTTGGTAAATTTTATAAATATTTAAATGGTTTTATATATAATCTCTATTATTCTTCAACTGTGAGATTTTCCCTCTTCCATTTAAGATCTTTTAAATATGTTTTCCTCTAATAAACTGCAAGAACCTTTTGTTTATTTTCCTCTAGTCTTTAAGAAAGTACCTCAGGAGACTCTTGGAGGAAATTGGGAATACAATCATAAAAGCAATTCTGTCAGAACACAAATGTTTAAAAAAATCATTCCCGTATAGGTCTTTCTGAAAGAACTCCTCATTTGGCATGTTTGAGGGCTATTAGGGATGATTGCCTTTGCTATTTCTATCTATGGATTTGGACTTTAAACCATTTTGACATCCAACCAAAATTATATTTAGGGCTATGTATGTATTGTTGGGTGTTGGGGGAGGGCTGCATGGTTTTATAAAGAGATGCCTTAGTAAATACGCACTGTGTATTGGACCTTTTTTTAAAAAATGTTATTCTCATAGAAGTCCTGCCTGAACAGATCAGAGAGCTATCACTTCTATTCCTCTTGGACAATGTTGCAATCTCTGACTTAGTTCCTCAAGACACAGTGTTTTAAAGCTTCAAAATGACCTCAGTAATACTTGTTGTTTTATTAGAAAAATTAGAGTCACATGAGATGATCCTTTTATAATTCAATAGCAGTTATAGGGATAAAATAGGCTATTAGCTTTGGGGCCAGAGTGATGGCGCAGCATTAGGGCATTTGCTGTGCATGCAGCTGACCCAGGCTCAATCCCCCAGGTTCGCATATGGTCCCCCAAATCAGGAGCGATTTCTGAGTACATCGTCAGGAGTAACCCCTGAGAGTCACTGGGTGTGACCCAAAAACCAAAAACCAAAAAAGAAGACTATTAACATTGTCTAATTTTGAACAGTAATATATTTATTTTCCTTATATTGATATACATATATAAATAATACATATGTTTATCATATATACATATATATCATACAAACATATTCTTCTTTATATTTATCTTCAGCTAGCTGAAGCCAGGCACTTTTCCTCATTGCATATCACACCTATCACTTATTATGTTCAGAAAATAAATTTATTTTAGTATAAAAAGGAGACCCCAACTTTTGGTTCAACTTGGTTAGTGAAATTCTGCACACAATCCACACTTTGAAGTATGAAAGGATCTTTTAATAACACTCTCATTCATTAGTGATATTGTTAAACTTTTAGAATAGAAAACCATACTGAAGAAAAGGAGAAATTAGCTAGTATGAAAAAGAATGACAAACAAAGATAGTTTCAAGACTTCTGAGCTGCAGATGGTTATTGTTGAAAACTTGGCAGTACAATTTGTGGATGTTTAAGGGCAACCGCAGAACTCATTATAACTGACACAGGCAGGAATGATTGAGTTATTCTTTGAAATTATGGGGCTTGTGTGTATTTAATTTTGTGGACATGAATTATTTAGATCTGTTAGTAGAAAAGGTAACATTTCAATTTGTTGAACTTGTCAGCATCTCAAGGGATGCATTTTGGGTTATCAATCTTATATTCTCAGGACCTACCACGATGCTTCATGACTAACAGTGCCATTAAATATTTCTTGAAAGGACAAAAGGATAGTACAGAGCTTAAGAAACTTGCTTTTCAAGAAGATGACTCCATGTTGGATTTTGGGCCATGCATATTGTCCCTTGATTATTGCCAAGAGTGATCCATGAACACTGAACCTTAAGTATGTCCTGAGCCCTGTCTCTCAAAAACAAAATAATAATGTTTACTAATACCAAATTATTAAAAATAAGTGTTTTAAAATATTTTGCTATAATGAGTTACAAAGAATAACATCTTAGAAATTGTAAAAATGAAGTTTTAAAATGAGATTACTTGATCTCAACATTTCTATCTTCTTAAATGCGTGATGGTATTTAATATATATTTATTTTGCATAATTTATAAATTTAATCTTCCATGTATTAGAATAAGTATTATATACGTATATATATATATATGTATGTATATCTGGTTCTTTCAACCATAGCAGAAAGTAATTCTGCTGACATTCAAAGTATGATGCTTGGGATATATTTATGCTGGAAAGTAGAAGCCAACCCTAGGAATACAAGAGCTTTGAGTTATTTCTTATCTTTGGTATGCATATATTTGAACACTTCACCAACCTTACTGAGCTTATCTATTGTATGTGTTCAAGCAAATTTCAGCTTGTGGACATTGCATTTGAATATGCTTAGAATACCTATGAAAATATTTTTTCCTATAACTACTGACAGTGTCAGCAATTTGACTCTAGGTGGAAACATTTTCTAACTTCCAAGTACATAAGTTGTCTGAAACCTCTTTATCTAGTTGAGATTTGAAGAAAAGTTTTATATTCAGAGTTTTTTATTTTTTGATAAAAATTTATTTTAAATGATAGTTATTTTCAAACATTTTAGATATTACACCACAATGAGTAGAAAGAAATATAGTAAGGGTAAGCCCTTTATGTAAATTAACACTCAAATAAACAAACCTAAATTGGAAAGAACTTACCTGTCCTGCATACTTGATCCATGAACAGGTATTTGTAACGTGGTTGGTTAACCAATGGTTTTCAAATCTTCTCCAAATCTGCTGTATTACCAGTCTACAGATGAGTAGTTGAAGACTCCTGTCTCATGTAGTATTTTATTTGCTCCTCATTTTTTTCTCTTTTTGAGTTTAACTTTTCAGTCACTGATAAATTATCAATTGCTACCAAACAAAAAATCCAACTTGTATCATCATATATTTATGTCAAACATAAAAGCAGGGGCTGGAGCAATATTTTGCCTTGCACACAGTTGCCTAGATTAAATCCCCAGCATCCCATGTGGTACCTAAAGTCTGCCAGGAGTAATTTTTGAGTGTAGAGCTAGGAGTAACCCTTAAATGTTGCTGGGTGTGGCCCTCAAAACAAAAAAAGTAAATAAATAAATAAATAGAATATAAAAGCAACTCAAGGACATTACAAATTGATGGCTGGCTTATGAGGTAATAATCAAAATATTGACAATAGATTGCAGACAATTGAAAGCACAGATGATTCTGCTGGATCTGGTTTGAATGTGGTACATTCATGTTGCTGATTCTGAGAAACCAGGAAAAAATTATATTGTGCCTCAGTAATTGTGTCTGAGAAAGAGAAATTCACTCTGGAAATTCAAAGTAGGATGAAACAATCTAGATTTTGCTCATCTGTTGAGGGGCTAGGGCGATAGCATAGTAGTAGCTGACCTGGGTTTGATCCCCATCATCCCATATGGTCCTCTGAGCCTGCCAGGAGGGATTTCTGAGCACCGAACCAGAATAACCCCTGAGTGCTGCCAGGTGTGGACCAACCTTCCACTCCCAAATAAATTTCTAAAGGCTACTAACTAAAACATTATAAAAGCATTTACAAATAAAGAAAATGAAAGGAAAACATAGGCCCTAGGCAATTTTCAGGATTCTCCCATGAATAGGAGTGGCCAAGTGTCAGGTTGCTTAGGTTTTTACTTGATTATCTCTTCCTTTGTCCCTAATTTTAGCGATTCCAATTATTTACCTGTTGCTGCATTATTCCCCAGGACATAAGTTCCAAATGCCAGGTCCAGATGCCTTACTTCTTTCTCCCTTTCAAAATGCATTAGTAGGAATATGTTTCATTTGTTTGCTTTTATATTGGTGATTCTTGGACATTAAGATTCCAAATACCAAGATGCTTTGATCTTGAGCAGTTTTTTTTTTCTCAGTCATAGCACGTAGAGCAGATGAGATTTCCTCTGAACATGTCTTCATCTGTTCATTTATGTCGAACTTACCTTCTCCTAACGGTGGTGATGATGGCAAATAGTTGATGGCCGTAAGGCAGAAGTCTCAGTATATTTTCTCATTATGTGTGTCAGAGAAATCAGAGAGTAAGAGAAATCTTACAAGCCCAGAAAAGTATTAGTATTTAGTTTCGTAGAAGTCAATCATCTTTGTTACATAAATGCTATTGGTTTTTATTTTGTCTTTTATTGATCAAGTCTTACTCCAGAATTAAATATATCAGATAATTTTATTTTTTTAAGTTTAAAGCAGAAATGGTCTATTTAATAATATTTTGGAAGCATATGAGTCAGTGTAAAAAAAATACCTTCAGTAATTTCCCTGAAATTAAAAAACAATAAATAAGCAATTTTTGTGTGCATATTTGCCTGTGTGGTGGTTGTGAATATTTAAAGTGTCTATGTAAAAATTTTCTATCTAATTGATTGCACTGATCTAACTTCTGATAATCACCTATAAATAGATTTGGTAACCTGATATGAATATGTATATTTTCAATAATGTTCTCACTTTTTATTGATCTTCAGGTGAGAGCATGCTCTGCAGAAATTGTAAGCCATATGGTATGGTTAAAGATCTCAGAGGAGCACTGTGATTGGTCTGGAGTTCACTCTCTGCACATGAATCAGACAGTGTAATAGAATCACTAACTAAGCATTTGAGATTTGGTAGATAATGCCTGTGAGGAAATCACTAAATGATATGTAAATGCCATCCTCCAGAAGTCACTGTCTTCTCCATGTTAAACAATCCCACCACACCAAAAGATTACATATGTATTCTTATGTATGTGTATATGTAACATACATGTAATATCATGTACTATGTAACACACACATATAATATATGTATATTCATGTGTATGAAAATATGTTATATACATACATACATACATACATATAGAAAACCAGAAGAGAAACAGACTATTTCTGTTTTTTTAAGTCTAAATTTGCAATAAAGTTTTAGACTAAGTACAATGTTGGAGCTTGAGAATTACTAGTGTGTAAAGCACATGTTTTATATGTGACCTGTCACCCCTCCCAAAGCCAAATACTAATCTTACCTGATGAGCAGACCAGTCCACTGCTAGGAAAGGTCTGTGGTCGGTAATTAAGGCCTGGGGGAGGGGTGAAGGAGAGAGTCTCAGCAGGAGAAGGAGCAGGAAGAAGACACAGGGTGAAGAGATAAAACAGGTTGGGTGCAAAGAAGTGGCTTAGCTTAGAAGCCATGTGAGATATGCACGAGGTCATTAGGGACTTTAATAAAGCTGCATGTCTCCTGACTTCTACTGACTGGCTGTGGATCATTTCCTCACCATTATCCTGAACCCGCTTGCCTAAGGGGCATCAGGCACCAGGCAGACTCCATGCACCATCAAGGACTTTATAATTGGTATTTAATGCAACATAATCAGGAATGATACCTGAAAGTCAGGAGGAAGGAGAGTCAAAAGAGCTCTTAGCAGTGCTGATTGTGGTCCCCAAACAAACAATTTTTACTCTTTATTTTTCCACTTATAAAAGGATATTTTATATTTTGCTTAGATTACTGACATAATCTATAAATCTTTGAATAGATTCTAGCTATGATAATGAAAAAATTAATAAGGTAACCAGAATTTTTGTAAAATTTGAGATAAATCTAATATTTGAAGAGCAAAGTGGGTTAAATAATTATAATTGTGTGTGAGGCTAAGTCATACAAATATTACAAGCATACTAGTAAAAACAGTGTTTTCTTTTCCAAAATTATTCCTTAATTTCTTCTACATGTTTTGTGTCCATACCTTTAACTCTAATTCAAATTTCAATATATAAGCTATGCATTTAGATTTCAACAAATTTATTTTTAGAAAGATTCCTTTGTGTTATAAACTGTCATCCAGAAGATTATTAAGTGCTATCTAGGATCCAAGTAGATTTAAAAAGGTGCATATATTTTCATGTAAGCTTTAGACAATAGCATGTTGTTTGACTTTGAAGATCAAAGCCAGTCATTTCTTTTGATTTTAATCTGTTATCTTTCCTATAAAGCATAATTTTTAGAATTAAAAAAATTATTTTAATTTTGAAACTTGTAAAACACTTTCAAAATTGTTTTATATAAATCAAAGTTAGCCTTTATGATAAACCAGAAATTACTGAGGGAGAATAACATAGTTATTATAAAAATGGTATGTTTTAGATAAGAAAAGCAAAATTATTAACTTCAAAGACTTCATTTAATAATTACATGAGTGAAATATGAGTGTCAGAATATATATAAGTATGAATTTATATAGCTAACCATCATTAGGATAGAAAATGATTTTTCATGCATATAACTATATGTTTATATATTAGGTATACAAAATGTGTTATAAATTGGGAAGCATATATTTATCTTAATACATTTATAATTTTATAAAACAATTAAACATTATCTATGCTATTTTGAAACTAATTATTTACTTAACCAATTTCTATTTTAAACAACATATATCTTATACACTGAAAATATTTTCAGTGTATATTTCTACTTAGCCAAGTTAAATAGAACAGTCTGAGTTCAGTATAGTCAAATAAGTATATAAAATAAAATACATCCATTAAGATAAAGAGGTAATAAGATTATTATCTCATAACTATTTATCAATGGTTGCAGGTCTATTTTTACTTTCATTCTTTAATCTTTCTTCTCAATTCTTTCTTCTTTCCTTTCATCCTCCTTTCCTTCTCTACTTGCTACCTTCCTTCCTTTTTTCTTCTCTACTTGTTACATTCCTTCCTTCTTTCCTTCTCTACTTGCTACCTTTTCCTACCTTCCTCCCTCCCTCTCTTCCCTCCTTCCTCTCTTCCCTCCCTCACTCCCTTCCTTCCCTCCCTCTATACTCTCCCTCCCTTCCCTCCTTTCCTTCTCTCCCTCCATTCCTCCCTCTCTCCTTCCTCCATGCTCCCTTCCTTCCCTTCCTCTCTCCCCTCCTCCCTCCCTCCCTTCTTTCCTCTCTTCCTTCTTTCTCTCTCTCCTTCTGTTCCCTCCTCCCTCCCTCCTTTTCTCCCTTTTTCCCTTCTTTCCTTCCTCCCTTCCTCCTACCCCTCCTTCACTTCCTTCTCTCCTTCCCTCCTCCCTCTCTCCCTTCCTTCCTTCCTTCCCTTCTTCCTTCCTTCCTTCCTTCCTTCCTTTCTTCTTTCCTTCCTTCCTTCCTTCCTTCCTTCCTTCCTTCCTTCACTTCCTTCTCTCCTTCCCTCCTCCCTCTCTCCCTTCCTTCCTTCCTTCCTTCCTTCCTTCCTTCCTTCCTTCCTTCCTTCCTTCCTTCCTTCCTTCCTTCCTTCCTTCCTTCCTTCCTTCCTTCCTTCCTTCCTTCCTTCCTTCCTTCCATTTTTTCCTCCAGACCTACAACATAATACTTATCAACATATTTTATTGTTATGTATTTTTTTTTAGTGTGGAAGAAAGAGGGGAAGAAAATACAGAACAATGAGGAGTAGTAAGGGCTGAAAAACATGAACCTTCTACTTATTGATTAATAATTTTTCTTTTGAGTTATTTTTGGCTTATTTACTCCTTATTTCTTTTTTAACTAAAACTAAATATACTGATTTCTAATCACTTGAACAAGGTCTGTTAAACTTTCTTGGTAGATATATATGATCATGGTGCAGAACTTTCTCTATGAAAGCTTTTCTGCTGCTTCCAGTGTGGGTTTCCCTTTTTCCAGCTCTCCACATTTCCAGTCTTCAGAACTTTTCTTTCATCTCCATCCTATAACACATACTTATTTCCACTCCCTGGGGAGATCAAGAGCTTGGGAGTAATACACCTTCCTAAAAACACATAAACACACACAAGGTAAACAAATAAAGTTTAGAAGGAAAGTTAGCAAAGTTCAGAACTGTTTCTGAGACCTAATTGCTATGTGAAATGTGAATGGTTTCTGTCTTGATTAAAGCTATAAATAAATGCGTGACAATATATAGAAGCCAGGAATTCTGGTTTGAAATAAAAAACATGTGTCCTTACAACCTGTGCTTGATCTAAATATACATATCAAAAAGTGTACACTGTAGGAAATTGTTAATTGTTTTTCCCTCACCACAAACTTTAAGATTTGAGTTTTTAGTAAGAAATGTGGATAAGCAGGTGGAATTTTAATATGACTTTGAAAGGAAATCCAACTCCAAAGCTAAATTCAAACATCATTAAAACTGAAGCATGCCAGTGTGCTGTATAAATTTAAACACCACCTTGTAGTTTGAGGAAACTAATGATTGACTTGCACTATATTTATGAAAAATCTAAGCTCATGGAAGATAGGAACGTAAAACATTCAGGAGTTCAATAATAGTGGACATGGAATCTCATTTAGTAAAAATGAAAATTGACAGTATTGATTTTTTTAATATAATTTTTATTTTGATCATAGTGGCTTACATATTGTTGACAATAATATTTTAGGTACATATTTACATAGAATCAGGGGGGATTCCCATCACCGGTTTGTCTTCCCTACTCCTCCTTTTTTGTCCTACCTTCCATATCCTCTTCCCTCACCCCCAGTGCTACTAGAATATGTGGTCCCCTCTGTACCTATCCTATTACTTCGTAGTCTTACACCTGTTTGGTCCTGATGCCTCCTTTATTTCCCCCTCTAATTGGGGGGCAGGACTAGCTAGTTCAAGTTATGTGGTTTTGTTTGAAGAGGAGAAAAATAATAAACTGGGGTAAAAGTCTAATACGCCGGGAATAAGCAGAGTTCTTTTAGAGGCTCTCGCCATCGGTTTGAGAGACGAAGGAGAAAAAAAAGGTGAAGCAGTCCACCCCTACGAAATGAAGTGTCAAATATCTATTAAGAGTTCCAACCATAACGCTAAGCACCCCAAAAACAGAACAAAACAAACAAACAAAAAAAAAATGTCGTGGTCTTGAGAAAGGCATCATGGCAGAGACCATGAAGAGGGAAAAGAAGGGGCCTGAGAGATCACATGGAGGCAAGGCGTCTGCCTTTCATGTAGGAGGTCATCGGCTCGAATCTCTGCGCCCCACATGGTCCCTCATGCCCGCCAGGGGCAATCTCTGAGCCCGGAGCCAGGCATAATCCCTGAGCACTGCCGGGTGCCACCCAGAAATCTGAAAAGAAGAAAAAAAAGAGAAAAAGAAAAAAAAAAAAAAGAAAAAAAAAAAAAAAAAGGAGAAAAAAAGATAAGTGGGGGGCAATAACTTCAATAACCACACTAAAACAAAGAAATCGACCAAAAATAGATAGGTAAATAAAAATAATAATAGTAGTACATGAGGATTGATTTTTATCATATATTTTGCATTATATATTTGATTGTGTATTAGTTAAAATATAAGTATTAATATTTACTTTTCTGAAATCATTAAGTATTTGAGGTGTACTTTCTATAACAGAAATAAGATTTCTGGTAGACAATAAAACTCATATTAAGTAGTATTGCTAGGATAGTGGCAGTGAAAAGGTATGATTTTGACAATAACTTGGGTGAAAAGGCTAACAACTAATGAGTGCAGGATATAAAGAGCACTCTAGAAGAAATCTAGAAACAAAATATGAGAAATTACAAATAATTTAAAAGTAAAGCCTGAACAATATAATCACTGATTCCCTGCAAGTATTAAAAAATATTCCTGTCAAATGTATTCTAATATACTGTGATTCTGCTTCTTTTATACATATTTTTAAAGTAATAAACATCTTAAACATTTTGAAAGTTCCACATAAATTTAACTCAGTGATTAGTAATCTTTAAAATTTATTCAAATGCATTTAAACCAGGAATGAAAGAATCATTTAGAAGATCATAAGAATTGTCCTAGAAAAATAGAAGGTATACTTTGAGGTTATAGCCAGAGATAAATGCTTATTATTTTGTTTACAGTTTTTAGCTTTGACCGTGTAATGAACCTATCTTGAAAGAGGTATCCATTTGCTTGTGAGACAGTTACAACTTTATTCATATTATCCTATTCCTTTTAAAAAAAAAAAAAGCTGAGATATGTTAGAAAAATTCCCTGATGTTTTCATTATATTTCTATTCCTATGCCTTATTGTACCTCATTAAAATCCTTTTAATCCTCACCACCTCTGACCACTGATGTATTATTTGAAATATTCACAAGAAAAATGTATAATTCCACTTTAAAATCAATACTTTATATTTTAGAGCCTTCACATCTCTTTGTCCTAAAACCTGACTAAAACATGCAGTTCAACACTGATATTCTTGCCCTGTCTTCATCACAATCTTTCAGCAGTGTTCGAACTATTATTTAATCTCTTCATTAATAAAATAAACTCATTTGTCCACTATTTGATTTATTACCATTATGTTCTTCTCTTCCTGCCTACCATTTTATGCCACCACTTCCTCAGTGACCCTGTTTTATATCCTTTCTCTAAGGAGTGAAATGACCAATGTCACTTATATTATTCTTTGAACAATTTACTTCAATTACTTCAAATTTTTCTACTCATTGATCATTTTCAATCCTCTTTTTACTCTCAGACTGCTTCATAGGACTAGAAATGTCATGATATATGACATTTTAAATTTAGAATATCTATGATTAAGCTTTTGATTTTATTTTCTTCCCTATATATGTTAAGAATCATACCTTCCACAGCAACTTAAGTTAACTATCTAAGCATGATCCTGAATTCCCTATCTCCTCCACACAGAGTTTATTTTCAAAAAGTTTTTCAAACTATTTATTTCTCTCTACCTCTACTCAGAAGAATGCACAATCAAACTTACCTTTAAGTAATGGTCCTGTTGAGAGTCTGGTTAAGTAGTCCTAAAGATAAATTTGTCTCTTTGTTTCTTTTTCTTTTTCTTTTTTCTTTTCACATACTACTAATATATAGCACATAGAGATATGGTAGATATTTTTAAAACTCCTCCAGCATATGAGTCCTATGAGTCATATGGGTCCTATGAGGTTGAACAAAAACTAACTGCTTTTTGTCTATTACATTTTAAACATACTATCAATTGTCTGAATAAAATGCTTATTTCTTGGATTCCTTATAGATACTTGAGATTTCTCTACATTTATGTTTATATATTAAATGCATCAATTTCATTTTTCTTTTTATTTTTTTCCTTTCTCTTACTCTTTTTCTCTTTTTCATTTTTTTCTTCCTTCCTTCCTTCTTTTTTCTTTCTCTCTCCCTTCCTTCCTTCTTTCTTATCCTTCCAACCTTATTTGTTTCTCTCTTTCTCTCTTTCTTTCTTTCTCTCTCTCTCTCTTTCTTTCTTTCTTTCTTTCTTTCTTTCTCTCTCTCTCTCTTCTTTCTTTCTTTCTTTCTTTCTTTCTTTCTTTCTTTCTTTCTTTCTTTCTTTCTTTCTTTCTTTCTTTCTTTCTTTCTTTCTTTCTTTCTTTCTTTCTTTCTTTCTTTCTCTCTCTCTCTCTCTCTCTCTTTCTTTCTTTCTTTCTTTCTTTCTTTCTTTCTTTCTTTCTTTCTTTCTTCCTTCCTTCCTTCCTTCCTTCCTTCCTTCCTTCCTTCCTTCCTTCCTTCCTTCTTTCTTTCTTTCTTTCTTTCTTTCTTTCTTTCTTTCTTTCTTTCTTTCTTTCTTTCTTTCTTTCTTTCTTTCTTTCTTTCTTTCTTTCTTTCTTTCTTTCTTTCTTTCTTTCCTTCCTTCCTTCCTTCTTTCCTTCTTTCTTTCTCTCTTTCTTTCTTTCTTTCTTTCTTTCTTTCCTTCCTTCCTTCCTTCTTCCTTCCTTCCTTCCTTCCTTCTTTCTCTCTTTCTTTCTTTCTTTCTTTCTTTCTTTCTTTCTTTCTTTCTTTCTTTCTTTCTTTCTTTCTTTCTTTCTTTCTTTCTTTCTTTCTTTCTTTCTTTCTTTCTTTCTTTCTTTCTTTCTTTCTTTCTTTCTTCCTTCCTTCTTCCTTCCTTCCTTCCTTCCTTCCTTCCTTCCTTCCTTCCTTCCTTCCTTCCTTCCTTCCTTCCTTCCTTCCTTCCTTCCTTCCTTCCTTCCTTCCTTCCTTCCTTCCTTCCTTCCTTCCTTCCTTCCTTCCTTCCTTCCTTCCTTCCTTTCTTTCTTTCTTCCTTTCTTCCTTTTTCTTTCCTTTTCTTTATTTTTTGCAGCCACACTTGAAAGTGCTCAGGGCTTACACCTGGATCCACACTCAGAGATTAATGTCATTGATCAAACTGGGGTCTGTGGGTCTATTGAATCCAAGGCAAGCACCTTACCTACTGCACTCTATCCCTCCATCTACAAAATTCTTAAAATCATACACTCAGTTTTTTATGATGTGAGTTTGTTCTTACTTTCCATTATATGATTTTTTTTCTATTCTGTTTGGAACACATTCTCTCTTCTCCTTTTTTATTCTCAAACAAACATCTTGCATTGCCTCCCTATTTTGCTCACTCTTACTAATAAAAGTTATATAATATTTAATATAATATTAAATAAAAATTACAGGACAAATACATGTTAATTTTAGTGTCTTCATTATAAATACAGATTATGTATTTTTTTTCAGTTTTAGGTCACACCCTGGAGCACTCAGGGGTTTCTCCTGGATCTATGCTCAGAAATCACCCCTGACTCAGGGGACCATATGGGATGCTGGGATTCGAATAACCGTCCTTCTGCATGAAAGGCAAATGCCTACCTCCATGCTTCTCTCTGGCTCAGATTATGTAAGCTTAGCATTTAAAATTTTAGAGATATGATATGTAGTCATAATAGCAGAATTTATAAACAATCCCAATTTAAAATTGTCAGTGATTTAATAAAAAATACTTGAATATACTCATGGATCCAAGACATGTGGATATTGTCACACTCTGCTGTACAGCATATTTTTATGGAAGGTTGTGGTGAGCTGAAAATAGACAAACAGGAAAAATAGATGAGACAGAATGTTCAGAGGTTCTTGAACATTATTTTCATTTAAGTTTGGAGATGAGAGCTATAAGTCATTGAGCTGTCCATGACCTTCTTTGAAGGGGTGAGTCAGGACAAACACAAAGCTGTGCTCAGAGCTTACTCCTCACTCAGTACTCAGAGATCATACCTGTTAGGTTCTGGGACCATATTTGTGTTATGTATTGAAACAATATTAAGTGCATGTAAGGTAAATACCTTAGTCAGTATACTAGATCTCAGACTCTCCCATGTGTTTTTATGGGAGAATTTTACTTACAAACAAGGTATTAAATGGGTAAGTATGTTACTCAAAATTAAATAAGTACATATATTACTCTAAAATAATACTTATTTGGCCAAACAATCCCCAGTATATACAATTTAAAAGGAGTGTGCTTAGTTTTAGAAAAAAATTGAAATGATAAATCAAAGAAATTAGTAAAAGTTGTCTATTATAACTTACATTGAAGCTTATAACAGTGAACTCTAGAAAGCTAGAAGGGATCATGTGTTCTGTAGCAATTTATAGCTGCACCTCATACCTTAAAAAAAGCATAAAATCCCAAGGTAAAATATAAAAAATAGACTGTGACAACTTTTTAAGTAAAATCTTAAAATAGATTGAGATTGATATGAACTTGAAAAAACTTTTAGGAAAGAAAATATTATTTAGAAAAAAGAACAACTGTTGAAAACTGATAGACTATCATTATTTTTCATAAAACCTTTCCCTACATCTTAAAATGACTTTAATATTGCTAATTACAAATTTCAGAAGCATCTATTTTATAAATATAGATAATTAAGTACCAATATGATTTTCTTCTTTTCCTTTCTTTTATTTCTTTTCCTTTCTCTTTTCTTCTACTTCTCCCTTCTTTTCTTCTTTTTCTTCTTCTACTTGTCCTTTTTCTCTTTCTCCCAGCTGTACTCTGAGCTTAATCCTTGCTCTACTCAGTGCTCAGAGATCTCTTCTAATAGACGTAATGAACCTGATGGATTTAGAGAACTATATAGCATTCCAGGTATTGATCCATTTGGATGTGTGCAAGGCAAGCTCTCTGCTGACTGTACTATCCATCAGCCCTTCTTCACAACCATATATAAGCTTTATTTTTAGCTGATCTCTTAGAACACTTGCTAAATTTTCAATAGAATAAAGATATTTAGTTCTTAAACAAACAAGAAGTGGCTGTGGTAACAATAGTTTTTAAGTTATTTTTTCACTTAAGAAGAGTTATGAGCCTCTTATATAATTAAAATTAATACCTAATGTGATGAATGTTAAAATCAGAATTTTTTTCATTGTAAAATACTTATGAAGGCCCTATAATACTTTCAACATATAGCTAAATGGGGTAAAAGATGAAATTACAAATATTATTTTAAAGACAAGGAACTAATATTTTCATTTTTTGAATTTTCTAAACACAACTTATTCAAATGTGTTTTTTTTTTTCAAGAGGTGTCTATTCTTTTGTGAGTGGGGGATGCTGGCAAAACTGACAGCACTCCTGGATCTGTATTTAGGAATTAATCCTAGCAGTCCTTGGGAAGCCATATGGAGTGCCAGAGATCAAACCTGGGTCAGGCATGTACAAGGCAAACATAACCTGCTGTATTACTGTTTTTGCTCTTCTCTTGTTCACCATTGATTAAACAGAAACAATAAACTGTCAACATTTTTTCATATGAATTGAATGGGGGTATTCTAGGGTTGAGGGAGATAGTATAGCAATCAGAAATTGATTCCACTTTTGGTTTCACCTCTCTATGAAGAATTTATATAACTTTCAAGTCTATCTAATAATATAATTGCCTATGTAAAATTTCCAGAACTATTTTACAAATATGTACTCTTCAAACATTTTCATACTTCTAATTTCTTATATCTAGAACCCTACAGTCTGATCTCTGTAATGTTTTAATCATGAACGATCTTACATTGTTTTCATTTTCTTTAGCATTATTTCATTTAGGTCTAAACAGATAGTTACAAATGACATGATTCCTCCACCCATCCAACTTTTTTTAAATGATCCTCACACTCAGTTATTATCATACCTTACTCCTTCCTCTATGTAAGGGTATTTTTCCTGGAGGTACTCATATGACCTTAGGTGCTGCCAAGGATTGAACCTAGATGGACTGTATAAAAGTCATACCCATGTACTATGTCTCCGATAAAAATTTTTCTTTTTTTTTTCCTTTGGAGTCACAATTAACTTGTTCAGAACTTACTCTTGCTTTGAGCTCAAGGATCTCTCTTGGTGGTGGCCAGGGAATCATATGGAGTGCCAAGGACTGAATCTTGATAGTGTGAGTTTACAGCAAGAACCCAACCAATGTTGTATCTCGCTGGTTATAGATTTACATATTATCTATGGCTTAAAACTATTCAATCATATGCTAACATCTTAATTCACCAAATAAATTTCATGTTTTTTATACCTTGGCTACTTTAAATAGAACAAATACTTTTAAGTCATTATTATTTTTGGATTCTTTCTTAACCCAAAACCTAACCCTAACCCAAAACCCTAAAGACACAATAATTAAATTATTGGATCAAATGTAAATTCTATATATTTTTTATTTTTCAAAAAACAATATCTATACCAATTAATATATCCACTAATAGAGCACAAAAATTCTACTTGCTTCACAATTTCCTAAAACTTCTTTTTTAAGAATAATAATTCTAACAAGTATGAATTAATATCTCCTCCTAGATTCAATATGATTTTCCTTGATACTCAGTGGTGCTTACCCTGTTTATTCTTTATATGTCATCTTGGAAAAATGTTTTTTCAGTTCCTTTGTATACATTAAATTATATTGTAGTATTTTGCTAGAGTTGAATGATTTTTTTTTTTTTGTTTGTTTTTTGGGCCACACCCATCTGATGCTCAGTGGTTATTCCTGGCTAAGCACTCAGAAATTTCCCCTGGTTTGGGGGGACCATATGAGATGCCAGGGGATCGAACTGCAGTCCTTCCATGGCTAGCACTTGCAAGGCAGACACCTTACCTCTAGCACCACCTCGCCGGCTCCTGAATGAAGTCTTAATATATGCATTATGTGTGTATATATATTTCTATTGGTCCATTGCCATATATAGAATTTGAAAATATATTTTCCCTATTCTAGTAGTTTCCTTTTATTTGGGGAAGAGATGAGCATACCTAGTAGTGCTCAGGGTTTATCCCTGGCTCTGTGCTCAGAGATTGCCTTACCTTGCTTGGAAATGACATTTGATGCTTGGAAACACATTTCAAGTAAAGTTGTGTAAGGTAAATATGCCTCACTGTTGTAGTGTCTCTAACAACTTTGCTTATTGATTGTATTGCTAATTTTCATTGATATCTGGAAACTTTCGAGACACACTGCTTAGAACCCACCGAGTTGTCAGTTCACCACTCCGCTTCTGGCATATCAAGGACTCCTGGCTGGCTCGCCAAAAATATAAGGCTTGGTAGTCCAGATGCTACTCTGACTCAGAGAAATGAAGAGACAGTCACTCAGGCAAAAGCTCAAGTGGGTTCTTTATTCTGGCCGGCCAGGGTCCAATGCTAGTTCAGAAGTGAACAGAGGCAAAGGACCACGTGGCTTTCTTTGTTCATCCTTATATACCATAGGAAGGGGAGGGGGAAGAAAAGGGTGGGGATGACTTCCACTAAGGTAATACGAGTCCCTCTTTAGGACAAAAAGGGTTAGATACAAAAAGGCAGGTATAAGTGGGGGGTGGTGTAACTAGTTGTTGACTTCCCTTTTCAGTATGAAATGGAAATACTTGACAGAGACTTCTTAATGTGAACTGTAAGGGTTTCATTGGCTTGTTAGGTCTGCATTTATTTATTTTCATATTTTAATTTATTAATTACTGTATATTTATTTATTTATTTGCATCATTTATTTGCTGGATGTAGCTAATCACCTTAAGCATATGCCTGTTTTAACATCCAGAGCACACACCCTGTTTTCTCTATCTCCTTGTAATCTTCCCTAAACACAGAAGCACACACCCTGTTGTAATTCATATCACATCCTATCTGATTGGTTGACAAAGTTTACAGCTTACTCTCCACTTTTTTATCCCCAAACATAACAGCCCCTATCCCACCTGAAATTGTTACTCTCCTGAAATGGATAGAGGATGCTTCTTTGTGAGTACTCTACTAGCCTGAGATCCAACCTCACCAGTGACTTCTACATCTTTTTTTTTTTTTTTTGGTTTTGGCTTTATGGGCCACACCTGTTTGATGCTCAGGGGTTACTCCTGGCTAAGTGCTCAGAAATTGCCCCTGGCTTGGGGGAACCATATGGGACGCCAGGGGATCGAACCGTGGTCCTGATCCTTGGCTAGCGCTTGCAAGGCAGACACCTTACCTCTAGCGCCACCTCGCCGGCCCCGACTTCTACATCTTAAGATCAGACCTTACTAGCATCATTTACTGCTGGAAACTAGACTATAATAAGAAGATTCTACAAGGTGAATGCTGTGTATGTGTGTTGTACTCTTCCAAACACCTGAGATCACCTACTAATTTCCTATTTGGCTTGTTGTAATCAGTTTCGGAAACATTTTTATTTTTATTCTTGTGTTACTGTGGTACATGTTTCAATTTGCTGAACACATTTTTATTATGAAATAAAACACCATTGGATTCTTCTCTTATTCTGGTTTTGTTGTATATGAACTGAGAGAGAGATGGGTATTAAAAATCAGGATCCTTGTATTTTTCTCACTATATTTTCTAATTTAGAGCAATAAAGCTTTTATTTCTCAACTGACATCTTCAAATCCATCACGATTTCTTTATCATTTGTTGCTAGATTCTTGGTACTATTTCACATTTTTAGCCTTTTATATTTTTGATAATTTTTGAAATATCTATGAATTTTGACTCTTCGAAATACCTGCTTCTCACACATTTAAAAGATGCTGCAATGCTGTGAAAGTAATGTGAAGAAGTTCTTCTGAAAGCTAACAGTTCTTCAGCATCTCATTTTGTCAGCTCTTTCTTTCATCATTCTGCTTCTGTTTTTGATAGCTTTCCTATAACTTTTTCAATTTCAATGAAGTAGTCTGAGAATTTAAGTATGATCAAATAAATATGCTTTCTTAGTAAAAATAGACCCAATAAAAAAGAGATGAATTCATTTTTTATTTGAAGTCAATTGTTTTTTTGGAATTATTTGCAGATTCCTGCTGCACATTTTTTTTTCTAAATACTTCAGTATTTGATCAGAAACAGGCGACTTTTGAAAAAACTGGATAATGAATGCTTGTGAACTTTTTGTTTTGTATTTTGTTTTCATAAAAATCTTACACTAGGTTTTATTCATTCATTCATGTAATATTATAGGCACACCCATGGGTACAGGAAGGAGGTGTTGGCACTAATCTTTCTATGTTTGGGATGAACTAGGGAAGTGAGGATCATGTCAAACAGAAGACTACATGTTTGGGAAGGAACAGTTCTTTTTCTGCATGCTTGATAAAGAAGACCATTGAAAAGAAAATCTCTCTTTCACTTCAAAGAATGTTTTGTGCTTATATTAGATGCCCTGAGGAGACAGTGGAAAAGAAATAGGGCTTAGATTCAAGTGAGAGTGGGCGAAGCTGAGTGTAAGAGAGGAAAAAGTCTAATGTTAAAAATACCCAACAGGAATAAACAAAGAACTTCAGCTGTGTCTCATTATATAGTTGGTGAAGATTGTAGAGGGCAGGAGAAGGAAAGAAAGGGAGGAACAGAAGTGCAATAAACACTGATTAATATTTAGAATGCACAAGACATTCATCATATAAATAGAAACAGAAGCTTTATCTCCGTGCTACTGATTTGGGAACCAGCCAGAAATAAGAGTGTGTGGTCTGTAATCTCACACTGCACTGGTGGTTCTTAGTATAGGCAAAATCATTCCAAAAGTTTAAAATATAATGTGAGGACTGCCAAAGTTTACATGGCAAATTAATTTTATTCCTTGGTAGCATAGCTTATATGTATATTATATATGTAATATATAATATATATATGAATATAATTGTTGCTATAGGAATTGACTTAGTACATATCTATATTTTAAACATATTTGTGGTATACTTTTATTTTGTAAGAATAAAATTTTATGAAGAGATAGTCATCCCAGGTAAGATCTTTGGCGTACTATATGATCATCCAAAATCATCTGGGTGTGATCTCTAAGCAAAGATCTATCTTTAAGTTCTGAAAATAAAAGGGTGTGGCACAAAACCAAACAAAATGTTAAAGTCTATGATAGTAAAATAGCATAAACTTGGGGCCAGAGCAGTGGCGCAAGCGGTAAGGCATGCCCACGCTAGCCTAGGACCGACTGCTGTTCGATTCCACGGTATTCAATATGGTCCCCCAAGTCAGGAGGGATTTCTGAGTGCAGAGCCAAGAGTCACCGCTGAGTCACTGGGTGTGGCCCCAAAACCAAACAAAGATAGCATAAACTTATATTATCATAAATTAAGCACTTTACTTAAGAGGTAACTACTATATGCTAATAAAATATTGAATTACTATGTCATGAAATTTTAAATTACATAAATACAACTCAACAAGCATGTGGACATATGGTAAATTTAATTTACATACACAGCTCATTTTCAACTGATTGTTGTATTTTTTGATTGCTATATTTTATTAAGGTATTTCACTCAAGAGAGACTCTAGTTTTTAAATTTTATATTCTTGATTAAGGTTTTTAATATTATATGGATTGGATTAGTGTTGGATTAGGGTTAGACTGGGTTGGAGTACATTTAGAGTTAGGGTATAGTTTTGACTATGTTTAAAGTTGAAAATCAATATTAAATATTTGTGAAGTTTTTCAGTTAAGCCTTATAAGTTTAAGTGTATATTTGGGCATCAGTTATTGTCAGGCTGTGAATTCAATTGTTTGGTTAGAGTTAAGGTGCTAATAGATCTAAAGTCTAGATCTGACAATTTGTTTGTTGGGTTTTTTTGGTGGATACACTGGCAGCACTCAGGGGTTATTCTTGGTTCTGCACTCAGAAATTATGTCTGGTAGTCTTGAAGGACCATATGGGATGCCTGAGATCAAACCCAAGTCAGCTACCTGGGATCAAACCCAAGTCAGCTACCTGCAAGGCAAACACCTTATCCACTGTGCTTTTGCTCTAGCCCCAAAGTTAAATATGAGGTTATTTTTTATTCAGTCTAATAATAAAAAAATTTAGGACAGAAACTGGGTAATCTTTAAGGATGTAGATTTGACTATGGTTCAGCTAGGATGTTTTATAATTAGAATATAAGTTTGGATATGTTTAATATTGAAAATTCAATTGTTCCTTTGAGGCTACCTAAGTATAGTACAAGTCAGAAGTAATAATAATGGTAAAGACTTACATTGGCTTAGGGTTTGATTTAGAGCTAGAGTTAGGGTTCTATTTTATATCATAGACTTGATTTTTCAAATTGAAAGTTAAAAAATAGAGCAATTGTGGGGTCAGAGTGATGGTGCAAGCAGTAGGCCATCTGCCTTGCACTCACTAATCTAGGATGGACCCAGTTCGACCCCCCAGTTTCCCATATGGTCCCTAAGCCTGTAGCTATTTTTGAGACTATAGCCAGGAGTAACCCTTGAGCATCAATGGGTGTGCCCTCTTCAAAAATAAAGTGACTAGGGCTGGAGAGATAGCACAGCAGTGGGGCATTTGCCTTGTACGCAGTCATTCCAGGACAGATGGTGGTTTGAATCCATTATTCTATATGGTCCCTTAAACTTTTTGAGCAATTTGAGTGCAGAGTCAGAAGTGACCCCTGAACACTGGCAGGTATGACTCAAAAACTAAAACTAAAATAAAATAAAATAAAAAAAATTAGAGTAATTGTTCAGTTTGAATGACATGTAAATTTTAGATAAAGGAAAATAAATATTATTATTAATATGTGGATAAAATTGACATTGAATTAGAGTTTTAGAGTTAGAGCATAAATTGGGCTTTGCTTAATGTATAAAATGAAAAATATACAGTGGTTATTGGATTGATATTTATAGGTTAATTCAGGGAAACACTTGGATAAGGATGAATATGAGCATTGTTTTTGAACATGGCTGGTTTAAGGCTAGGATGATTTTAGAGATATGTATAGGTTTGGCTATGTTTAGGATTGAAAATCAATGCTAAGAAATATTGAATTGAAGCTAGTAAGTAAAATTAGGCCTATGTTTGGATAAGAATTACTTTAAGGATAAGAGTTGGATTAGGGCTGACTCAGGTATAATGTGCTGTTATAGTTAGGGTATAGTGTGGTTTTGTTTAAAGTAAAATATGCATGTTAAGTATATGGCATTTAAAATGGGACTAATACATTTAAAATTGGGATTAGTTAAGGGTTACTATAAGGATGTGGACTGGATTAGTATGGGATTAGGAGTCAGTGTTAGGGCATTGTTAAATTTAAGATATTGTTTTTGTTATTGTTTGGAGATCACTCCAGGCATTGTTTAGGGGTTAGCCCTGGTTCTGTATTAAAGAATTACTCCTGGTTGTGTTTGAGGGACCATATGTAATACTGGGAATAAAACCTGAGTTGGCCACATGAAAGACAAACACCTTACCTGCTCTTCTATCATTCTAGTTTTAAGTCTGACTGTGTTCAAAGTTGAAATAAAGTAATGTATTGGACAACTGTTCAATTGAATGTAACTGGTAAGTTTTGGTTGAGACTTGGCTTAGGATAACTGTATAATGTGGATTGTCCATATGTTTGGCTTAGGGTTAAGATACCATTAGATTTAATGTATAGGTTTACTTATTTTTAAAGTTAAAAATAAAATTTTATAATTTCATACCACTGGCACATATGAAAAAGAATCAGACTGATGCTGGCATGTATGTGGGTTTACTATAAAGTTTTGATTTTATTAGTTGCGTGAGGTTAGAGAAAGTTATAAGGTACTGCTAGATTTACAGTATATAGATTTGTTTGTGTTTAAAGTTTAAAATAAAGTTAAATATAGTGCAATTGTTCATTTGAGGCTATTTGAAGTTTAGGTCTAGGTTTGATTGAAAATGAAAGTTGAGTTCAGGGTGGTTATTAAATCTAGTCTAATTGGCATATATAGTCATAGGTTAGGGCAGAGTTATTTAGGGATAGGGTTTGGGTTAGGGTTAGTGTTTGTGTTTCTGTTAGGGTTTAAGTTTGGGTATATTTAAAATTAATTAAAGGATATTTGTTCAATTGAGCTCTAATTGGTTAGTTTAAATCAAGTTTTTTTATTATTTTTATAAAATTTACTATAAAATTTTGGCTTAGATTATGATATACTTAGGTTTAGGCTTAAGGTTCATGTCGGTTCAATGTATAAGTTTTTAATATGATTAAAGTTAAAGTTAAAATTAAGTAAAGGATGATTGTTGTATTTAGGCTATTAGGTTCAAGCCTGCACTAGTGTATAATAATATCAGTTTAGGGTGTTTTTTTTTATTTAGGATAAGGGTTATGATTTGTTTTTCTGTAATTGTTAGAGTCTATGTTTTTCTATGTTTAAATTTGAAAATTTTGTATAGGTCAATTATTAATCAGGCTAATGGATAGTTTGAGACTAGGGTAAGGTTATCATAGTGTTAGGTTTGGGTTAAGTTAAAGGACTAGATTTATGGTTCCTTTGTGGTTTAGTATATATTTCTGACTATGTTTATAACTAAAGTTATGATAAGCATATGACATTGTTCATTTGCAGCCAATTGAGAGGAATTTAGATTTGAGTACTAGTAATGGGATTTTACTTAGATTGACTATACTTAGTGTTAGTATCAGAATTAGCTTGGTTATGTTTAACTTTTAAAGTGAATATTAGGTATAGGACAACTGTGAAATTTAGACTACATTTTTGATTTAGGCATTGGTATACATAGGCATAGGGTTAGAGTTAAGTTTGAGCTTTGTGTTATGGCATGGTTATTGTTAGAATTAAGGTATGTTTTGCCATGTATAACTTTGATAAAGTTAGGTATATGGCATTTGTTTAATTTAGACTAATTATTAGGTTTAGACTTTGGCTCAGATAAAATTTGTAGAGGGTTGGATTGGTAGGACTAACTCATATTTTATTTAGGGAATGATTTTGGCTTTGATAAAAGTTTCAAATGAAATTTTGGTATAGAAAGATCATTTGAAGTTCATTGCTAAGTTTAATGAGAGAATTGAGTAGGTTTGTATAAGGTTGTCTTAGGCTAGGGTTAGTGTTAGAATTCATCTTAAAGTTAGGATATAGGTTTGTGTATGTTTAAAATTTGAAAGTAAAAGTAGTTACATTTCCTACAAATCCTTCTTAGTTTTTTAGTTACAAAAATTAATAAATTCTATATAAATTTTATTTTTATGATATAAATTTGTTAAGTATTCAGTTACAATTTTTTATATTTCTGTAGTATATGTTTTAATCTCTTCTTTCAATTAATTTAGTTCTTTTACTTTTGTACTTTCATTGATGATGGAATAAGTTGTTTGAGTTTTATGCATTGTAGAAATTTCAGAGAAAGAGATAAATAACTTTATTTGGGCACCTCTAACCATAAACATTGGAAACGTATATGAAAAGAAATTTTAAAAAATATAAATGTGTTAGTGGTGGGAGAATTCTCACTTAAAATGTAAATGCCTTTTATTTCTTATTTGCCTGAGTGTTATCATAAAAGGTCCAATTGTTTAGAAATATTATGGGTAAGTGGGCAAGTGGTAAAACTTTAATTAGTATAAATTATCTATATTTTCTAAATGGCTTTTAATTATTCCTAAAGATCATAAAATACCAGAAACAAATATACACTTAATTCATAAATAGTACAATAATTTTGTTCAGCTACTATTCTTATTCCTTTATACATACCTATATTAACTATATATACTCAAATATATCTCTTTATTTATATGGTCCAATATATTTATACTATTGTATAGGTACTATATTTACAAGCTATGCTCATATGAAAAGTAAGATATAAGAATTTATAAAGCTTATTTATTTTGTTCATTCAAGATAAAAGTTTGTACTGAATATGCTTAGCTGGTATTTTTAACTCTAAAAATGGTGAAAAATTTCAAAGAAAAACTCTCTTGGTTACATGTCAAGAGCTGATATAAGACTATGAGTTTAGTGAACTCTATGAGGAAATTACAAATATTTTAAGTAATTTCTTTCAAGATTGAATCTAAAGACATGAATAAAATGAACACATAAATTCTACATATTGAAGCACTTATTGTTAACTTTTCATTTGTAGAAGACTTTAACATATATTCCTTTATGTTCCAAGTTTTATTAGTTGGTTTAACTTTCTACGATGTGTTCTAATAAATATTAGTAGAACATGCATTGTATAATGCTCGTTCTACAAAAACCTGATATAGGCCAGTGTAAATTCGAGAACAAAACAATTTCTACTCCATTGTAGTGTGACAAAATTTAATATTTTCATCTTTTTGAAACTTTATTTTTAGTTTAAATTCAATTTTCCCCTTTCCTCTCCCTTTGTTGTTACAATGCTCAGGAATAACATACATGCTTGGTTGTGTTTATCACCAGAAATATTATAGTTCAGATGTGGTTCTTGAACACATGCTTTTTCTTGACTCACACACCCAGGGAAAGACACACATCTGGTTGAAGTAATCACACACTTATTTACTTGCAATGTTTACCAGGTGCCATGCTATCTATTCAGAGTGCTTATCTTTACACAACTGGCTTTGTACACCTTTGCAACACTAGTGGTCTGAGACAGTAAACCCAATGGGACAATGCACTGAGCACATGTGTAACAGTAGGGATCAATTTCAAGGTTTAATGCAAGGCAGAAACTTTTGACTATGTTATCCCCCTAACTCTTATTTTTTTAGTATTTTCATGATCTGTAAACACTCACATATGGTATATATTATGTCCTATGATATAGAGATAAAAATATCAAATCTTAAAAGGATCTGATAACTTCCTTAGTGTCACATTTCTAATTAATCTATAGTTTGCAGCATTAAGATTCTAAATTTTGAGAAGCATAGTTAGAGGACCTAATGTGGTAGAATGAATCTCTATTAAATAGATATCTTGGGAAAGCATTCAGATGATAGGCGTAAGAAATAATATTTAGAAAGTTATCCCATTCTTAATTTCTTAAGGGTGCTTGCTAACAGTGTTGAGGAAGAATTTTATTTAAAGTAACAGAAAAGTGTATTGTTTGAACTTTCATTTTGAGAAATTGGATATACTATGAGAACATATCAATTGAAATGTAGAAATTAAACCTTGGTAGAAATTCATCTTTATAACCATGACACTACACAATGGCTATTTTGAGATATGTATCAAATTCCTCTTGGACTATGATATCAATGTGTTTACCTTTGTATTAAATCTCTCAAATGGGCAATTTATTGGCAGCCTTTGATACATTATATCAATGGTATTTAAACAAGCATAAAATATTTATTGTGTCTCAAATTAACATGAATTATTCAATAAAATTAAAAAAAATTAAGGACAATAAGATGAGTATAGGTTTAGGGTTAGGGTCAGAGATAAAGATAGGGTTATGGTTGAGGTTAATATTCCAGTTGTGCTTAGGGTTAATTATGCCCAGAACAGAAAATAAAAGTTAGGTGTTGAATGATTGTTAAATTTGGTGTAGTTGCTTTAGTAGGCGTTTCTGGGAAAGAAACGGGGAAAGAAAGGGGAAAACTAACAAGACTGAACAATATTAGTTAGAGCACAAACGATATATGTTGCAAAAATACATATTTTGGATCATGATTTTTGTTCCAAATTAATTACAACTTCTTATGCCTTTGCCTTCATAAAAACCTGGTAATGTAAGTAGAGAACAGAACAATGAATGACCATGAATTATGTTCTGCTCTAAAGAATTTTTGAGTTGAGGAAGCTAAAAATGAAGCAAACTAAGAATTGGATTTATTTACCCCTTCTAGAGCTGTTTGATAACCTTGTAAAGGTGATGAAATTTTGGGACCAATAGAGGAAGGAACTTTAAAAATCATCTTTAAGATTTTTAAACCCTCAATGGGGGGAATTTGATGTCCTGGAAAAGGCAATTTGAAGTTCTATAGTGTTTAAAAGGTTCACACACACAAAATACTAATGATGACAGCAACAGTTTTAGTTCTGATTTAAAAGATAGACCTTTTAACAATAGGAGCCTTTGGGAAATGGAATGTGTTGCTTAGTGAGGAAATGAGTTTTGCATAACTCGAACATGTTCGAACAGAGCTCCAGATGTTCAAACATTAAATGGAAGCGAAGGTTGATGTCTTTTAGTTCCCTTCCAAACTTCTACCTTATGTTCCTCAAAACATAGTGGACTAGAATTAAGTTTAATATAATGATATTATTTAAATAATATAAAAACAATTGAAATGTATATTCATCTGAATATCACCCAAGTGGTGTGTCCCAAAGCAAGCACATTTTTTAAACTTGATGAAAACCCATTGTGAAATATACAGGCATAAGAAGTATTTTTAACTTTGGGAGAGGCAGAAAATAAATCAAGCATCTAATGAAGTCAAGAACTGAAATCTCCAAATAATAAATTCAAGCTGGGCAAAGCTCTGGCTACTGTAATATTGCATAAGTACATGAGAAAAGTTGTTGTTTACTGTGACCTTCATACAATCTGGATAAAGGGAAGGCAAGAACAGCCTGTATCCTGGAATAAATCAGCACTCAGTGTGTTGTGCTGTCTAGAAAGACGGAACTGAAAGAGGTGGGATATTAAAGGGGAAAGTCATTAGACTCTTAAGGGAAAAGTTCCAGCTGTGTGTTGGTTAACATGGTATCAATGGGCTGACTGTGAAATGTTCAAATAAGCAACATTTAAAAATAGTGATATTTTAGGAGCACATATTCATTCACCTTGAAAATTTAATGAGAAAAACAAGGTCAAATAAATAGCTTCCCATCATACCAAGTATTTCAGGCATTTCCAAATCTTCAGGGTACAGCTAGGTATTTGACATTTAAAATACATTAACAAATTATATGACATTCTCACTGATTTTACTTTATAAGTAAAATATAAATATGAACAAAATATATGTTCTTGTGATGGTACTTGGTGAATCTTGTGTTTTCCTTTACATTGCATGACATAAAGAAATGTATCTCACAGTAGAACTATAGATCCTTTCGGTAGCTGCTAAAGAAATTATATTGTTGGGGAACTCTAAAACAGAGACAATTTAGATATGTGAAATTATTATTTAACATGAGGAATAGACTACCTGAAGAAAACTCTCCTTATCAAATTTCCTTCATCTGAGCTATATAATCCTCTACAACATGCATTTTCATTTTGAGATGATAGTCAGCTTTTGATATTTTTCCTTTAATCATATAAATATTTTTCTATGTTTCATATAATTTTTAAGGTCTTATAATTGTTTAGGTAACATGGTTAGATTTGATGCACAGAGTTACTGCAGTTAACCACCACCAAAGTTTCAAAGAGCATCATCCTTATATAACTTCTAGTTACCTCTACATTGATCATCTCTGTATATGACTTACTGATTTCAGTTTTATTATACAAGGCCAAAGGTTGTCAATGTTTGATTCTAATGCCTTATTTGATTTCACATTATGCCACAGGTGAATGTAATTATCTTGTATTTATTCTTCTCTTTTTTTTTGTAATTTTTTACAACTCAGTGCCCTCCAGTTCCATCTAAATTGCTAGGAATATTAACTTTTCTTCAGATACTGTCTCATTGTGTAGATATACAACATATTCTTTAATCATTCATCTCTCACTGACCATTTGAGCTGTTTCCATATTGGTGTATTTTACTGAGTACTGCATTAAATACAGGTATGTGCATATGTTTTTCAAATTAGTAATTTTGAGGATTGGGTGTATTTATAAAAATGTGAATTCATATGGAAACAGTATTTATATATTTTAGGGTACTTCATAATGTTTTTCTATAATGTTTTCATAATGTTTTTCTGAACCAGAACAACATTCCCATGAATAGCAAATGAGCATTTTTTTACGTCACATCCCCACAAAAAACTACTGTGTTTTTGTCTTTCTGATATATGATATTTTCACTATTGTGAGTTTATATCTATCTCATTGTCATTTAATTTGTTTGTTTATTTTTGGGGGGGTCACACCTGGTGGTGCTCAGGAGTTACTACTGGCTCTGCATTCAGAAATCACTCCTGGCAGGCTCCTATGGGTCCTATGGGATGCCGGGGATTGAATCCAGGTTTGTCATGGATGGTCTGTGTGCAAGACAAATGCCCTACCACTGTGGTATCTCTCTGGACCACATTGTCATTTTAAATTTGCGTTTACTGATAATAAGTGGTGATGGTAGACTACACATACCTTAGATGTCAGTCTGTCCTCTTTGAAAGATTTATTAATTCTCTTCACTTATTTGTTGTTGAACTTGGTGAGTGCTTGCTGCCTCTTATTAGTCTTTCAATTGTTGTTTGGTGTAAAAATATTTTATTTGTTAGGAATTTATATGATTTTATAAAAATTTTCTTGTGAAATACAAAACCTTTTGTTTTATGTATGAAGTCACAGTTGTTTATGTTTGTTTTAGTAATCTTTGTCAATGGAGTCAAATCACGTAATCAGTTCCCTGGATTCATATTGTAGAGAGTTCTGCATTTTTTCTCAAAGAATATTATAGATCTGCTCTAATATCAAAGTCTTTAATCCAACTTTATTAACTTTTATGATTTTAGAAACAAATCTACATTCATTATTTTTAATGTGGTTATCATTCTCCAGAACCATTTGTTGAACAAGGCATCTTTGCTCTACTTCATGTATCTAGTTCCTTTCTCATAGATTAATTATTCACAAATATAAAGATTCATCTCTAGGTCTCAATTCTATTTAATTGGTCTGAGAGTCTGTCATTAGTATAGTAACATAAAGTTTTGATTACAATAGATTTATGGAATAAGTCAGGAATTGCAATAATTCTTAGTTTTTGTTTTCTCAGAATAACCTTGAATATATGAAAAGTTTTATGATTACATAAAAATTTTACTAAAATTTTTCTAATCCTCAAATAATGTCATTGAAATTTTTGTGGGATTGCTTTGAATATATATAAGCTTTGGATAGGATGCTTAAACATAAAATAATATAACATTATTTTGACAATGTTTATTTCTCCAATTCATGAACTTGAAGTAATTTTTTATTTTCTAATAATATTCTCTTCTAATTATTTAATAATAGCATAGTTTCATATAAATATATTTTACATTCTTTGGTGGCAGTTTAGAAAATTTGGACCATCTTGAGAGTGCTCAAGGATCCCTCTTGGCAGGTGTGGGGAACTATATAAGGTGTCAGAGATGGAACCTGAGCAGGTCTTATGCAAGGCACATGCCCTACCCACTGTTTTATTGCTCCAGATCTTTTTCACATCATGTTAAAAGGTAATCTATTAAGCATTTGATGATTCTGCACACTAACTTAAAAAAAGTCACATTTTAAATTTCTCTTATTTTATATTGTTTCCATGCAAAAAGGCAATATATTTTGGCATTTTAATTTTCTAAGCTGATCTTAGTTTATTTTTATTATTAAGCATTTGATGATTCTGCACACTAACTTAAAAAAAGTCACATTTTAAATTTCTCTTATTTTATATTGTTTCCATGCAAAAAGGCAATATATTTTGGCATTTTAATTTTCTAAGCTGATCTTAGTTTATTTTTTTCTAAAAATGTTTTAGTGGAGTTTTTTATATATCTCCAATACAAAAAACTAGTTAACCTTTTTAATATGATGCCTTTGATTTCTTTCTATTGTATAAATTCTATGTTCAGAACTTCCACAACTCTATTAAATAATATTGGAGAAGATTCCAAAATTAGCTGCATCTAACACTAAATAAATTATTTGCTTTTTTTTTTAGTACATTGGCTGTGAATTTGCTGTAAAAGTCATTACTACTGGGGCCGGAGAGTTAGCATGGAGGTAAGGCATTTGCCTTTCATGCAGGATGTCATCGGTTCGAATTTCAGCGTCCCATATGGTCCCCCGTGCCTGCCAGGAGCAATTTCTGAGCCTGGAGCTAGGAATAACTCCTGAGCACTGCCAGGTGTGACCCAAAAACCAAAAAAAAAAAAAAAAAAAAAAAAAAAAAAAGTCATTACTACTTTATAATACATCTTACTACCTAAGATTGTTAAGTATTGTTTATCATGGATGGATATTTTATATTACCAAAAATTTAAAACATTTTGTTTGTTTTCTGTTTGTTTTTTTTTGGGGGGGGGGGCACACCCGTTGACGCTCAGGGGTTACTCCTGGCTATGTGCTCAGAAATCGCTCCTGGCTTGGGGACCATATGGGATGCTGGGGAATGGAACTGAGATTCGTCCTAGTCTAGCACTTGCAAAGCAGATGCCTTACCTCTAGTGCCACGCCTCAGGCCTGTATATTACCAAAAAATGTATCGCAGTTGTTTAAATCAGTTATTTTTGAACTATAATATTGTTTATATTGTATATCACATAAATTTATTTATATATTAAAATATTGCATTACTGGGTTGAACACTAGTCAAGTTACCTCTTTATTATGATTAAGTCATGTGCTTTTACTTTGGGTCACTGGTTTTATTTTCAACAGTCAACATTCCATGATAATCCCTGTTCTTGTATTCTTTAGCTCTTTCATTTTTTGTAATTATTTTTTTATCATTTTAAAATTAACATTTCTTAAAATTAATTGGCTCTTTCAATAATTTCCTCAGTTTCCTGAGAAATCAAAGATTATTCTTCTGAAGCCAGTCTTGTGGAACATTAAAATTCTGGTGTAAGGGGCCAAGAAATAGCATGCAGGTAGGGCTTTTGCCTTGCATGCAGAAGAACAGTGGTTCGAATCCCGGCATCCCATATGGTCTCCCGAGCCTCCAGGAGCGATTTCTAAGCATAGGATCAGAAGTAACCCCTGAGTGCTGCCAGGTCTGACCCAAAAACCAAAAATATATATATATATATATATATATATATATATATATTTTGGTGTACTTGAAAATTTTCCAGATCTTTATTCCTATTGTTGATGTATCTGAATTACTTTAGTTTTTCATTATTACTACTGCTTTATTAAGCAAAGGGTGAGCATCTGAGTTCTAGGTGATCTGAGTACTTAGCTTATATTCATATTCACAATATTAGTATTAGTGCCTATTATTTACTGATCTGTAGTCTCATCTTGTAAGATAGTGAGGTTAGCAGCTGGTTCATCATCCTCCTCTGGAAAGAAGTTGAGGAAAGACCAAAGTCCTCAAATGTTCTCAAATTTCTCAATCTTTCATAGTATTTTCTATCTAGTATATGGGATTAGAATTACTTTTATAATCAAATAAACATAAAAAGATATGTGAAATAAAAGAAGAGGTTATGGCCATTTTTGAAAGATATTAAAAATTTCTCTGAATCACAGAAGTTGTTGAAAGTTCACAATAAACTAAAATTACCATATATATTCCCAAAGACAAATATTACAGAATTGGGCCTAACGTGTGCATTTACAACTTTGTTTCTTTTTAAATGTCTATTTACAATTAACTATTAGTTGTACTATAATATGAGTGTTGAACTGCAAATGTTAAATTATGTAATACAAAAGAATAAAATGCATGAAAAATATCTTAACATAATATAAAATGTTTCTCTAGATACTAGGTATCATTATATTTAAATAGACAAAATAATAAAATTATATTTAGATAAAAATAATAAATTCCTGAGCTTTAACAATTATAAAAAGTCAAAATATTTTTAGAAAATTGGAATTTAAAATGTTTTAATCATTAACTTTTAAGAATTATTCATATTAGCACTTTTATTTAAATATAAATTCTAGAGTACAAGACTGTAGAATTGGAGCTAGTACTTTGCAATTAGAATGAAAACATTTTACTATTTTACTTTTAACTGTGTGACTCATGATGCCCTTTCAAGTGTACTGTAGATAATATTATTTCTGACTCAGCATTCATTAGCTTAAAATAAATTGATAAAGTATATAATAACAAAACTTACTGGTTTTCATATGGTATCTTAGAAGAAGGAAAATATTAGTAAATTACAAATAGCAGATGAGATGTTAAAGGTGAGGAAAGTTTGAGATATATTCACTTAATTGGCTAGAATTAGCACATTTATCTCTCTGGGTCTTGAACTGCAGAAAAAACTCATTACAAGAAGATTACAAACTTTGTTTCCCTTAACCTTTCCTAAGAATTTTCAATTATTTAAATGTGTTATTTACCTTTTTCTATTCTTGCATGAATAGCCACGCTTTTATTTATTTTGATTGTAATACTCTCTCAGTGAAAAGAAAGTACTTGATACAAAAACCTTGATCATAAAACCATTAGCAAATCTTTCACGAGGGCTCTGTTTTATAACAACCAATTTTATAGGTAACCTTTTTTTCTACTTGCAGTCAATTTATTATCATATCATAAATCTAAACACCTCCCCCCTTCTCAGTCTCATTATAAAAGCAGTTTTAATCTTTTCTCCCTGGTTGTTGTATCTTCAAGATCACATATTCAATAGCAGAAATTATAGCAGGGCTGTCTAGGATTACTAAAATTTCATTACTTCCATAAAAATTTCCACAGAACATTTAGAGTTAGATAATAAATTACCAAATACTATAGCTGTCAAAAAAGATAATTTGGGCTTCTTTGTATGTTGGACAAGGTAACCTCATTATGTTTTCCAATTTAAATTTTTTGAGATTATGTGAAGATACAGATGTGAATATACCTCTTACAGAATTTCATATCTAAAGAAGAATGTAAGGAAAAAAAAAGAAGGAAGTCATAAGCAAAATACCGAGAAGTTAGTTACATTTAAGTAAGGAGGTAAACTCAGAGTTTTATTTCTATTAAATGATAGAAATAGAGCTATTTTCTTATCCAATAATTTTTCCTTTCTAGAATACTATTAAAAATGATTCCAGGGGCCGGAGCCATGGTGTGGAGCCACAAGGCATCTGCCTTGCTGGCGCTAGACTAGGATGAACTGAGATTCAATCCCCCAGCATCCCATTTGGTCCCCCAAGCCAGGAGCAATTTCTTTTTTTTTTTCTCACTCAAGGGAACTTTATTCATTATACATTTTCCTCCTCAAATATCAACTCTTGATCTGTCTTCATAATAAAAGTTGTTTAAAATTGGATGATTTGTAATTTCTGAGCATATAGCCAGGAGTGGCATCTGAGTGTCACCAGGTGTGGCCCCCTCTTCCCCCCCACAAAAAAAAAAGATTCCAGGGGGCAGAGCAATAGTATGGTAGATATGGCACTTGCCTTGCACATGGCTGTCCCGGGTTCAATCCTTGACATTCTATATGGTCCACTGAATCTACCAGAAGTGATTCCTGAATACAGAGTCATAACTAATCCCTAAACACCACTGACTGTGCCCCCTAACAACCTCCATAAAGATTACAGATAAAGTTGTTGAATAAAATTGTCATAAAAATATAATTATTTAAATTTATTTAAATACAAATAAATTTTATTTAAAAATAATCTTCAATAAAATTAAATATTTAACAAAATAAAAATTAACTTACATTTACTCATTTAATCCTTTGATTTAATATGTATTAAGAATTTCTTTATTAGACATGTTTCTCAGTAATTGAGATTGAGATACTATTTTCCTCAGTAGTTCACATTTTAATCAACTGTTTTCAGTATTGCACAAAACATTAAGAGATAGATATGCAAAGATTAATAGGAACACATAGAGATATTAAATTCTAAGGTAGAAGCCCTGGGAATATTCCCAGAAGACATGACTGTAGTTTTATATTTTATAAGCAAAAAAAAAAAAAAAGAAAAGAAAAAAGAAGAAGAAAGAAAAGAAGAAGCAAAGAAAGAAAAAGAAAGAAAGGAAGAAAGAAAAAAAGAAAAAAGAAAAAGAAAGAAAGAAAGAAAGAAAGAATGAATGAATGAATGAATGAATGAATGAATTTGGTAAACAGAACATCTAGATAAAGATTAAATATATGCAAAGCTGGGGACTTAGAATGTTGTTGAACAAATTAGAATTTAGTGACGTCAGCCTGTCTAGAGTCATTGATGACTGAGTACTTGAGAACAGGTACAAAGCAAAGATTTTAAAAGATAAGACTTTTGGATTTTATCTTGGATACAATTGCAGCATTTTAAGAAGAAAGATGAATATTAAAAATTCCCTTCATAAGATAAGTGACAGTCATAAGTGGAAAATTCGAATGGTTATTACTTTGGAAGTCAGAGAGCAGTTCTAACTCTATGTTGGAATCTATATAGAAAGATGAAAGACTGAAGCATGGAAGGATAAAAGAAATCAAGCTTGGCTCCAGATTAATTTTTGACAAACATCACAATTATTTAGAAAATAGTATCATAGGATTTGATTTCTAGATATCAAATACATAGATTATGTTTTTTCATTGAGAAATTATTCACAGGGTAGGGTGTTTTCATCGACATTTTCCCAAGTAGAGAAACTATGAAAAATTTTTGGGGGTTTGGGCCACACTCAGTGACGCTCAGGGCTTACTCCTGCCTATGCGCTCAGAAATTGCTCCTGGCTTGGGGGACCATATGGGACCCCGGAGGATCGAACCGCAGTCCATCCTAGGCTAGCATGGGCAAGACGCCTTAATGCTTGAGCCACTTATCCGACCCCAGAAACTATGAATTTTTATGATGAGATTATTTTTTATGTTTATGTTATAGTTTAAGTTTGTGGGACCTTCCAGAAAATATACTGTGAATATATCTTCTAAAAATCACAATCTTAAACCATAGATAAACTATTGTTTTCTGTAAGCCATTTTTTAATCATCTATCTGTAGAAGACAATAATGTCTGTCATAGAGATATGCCCTATTATCAATGCCAGATCCTCTCGTGCACTTTGCTTCTGCTTTATAAAAAAGAAAAATACTTTCTCTAATTATCACATTGAACATATTCCAATTTATGCCAAAGTATTCAGTAGGAATAGGATAACAAAGAGAAAGTTGTATGGTATGTGGAATAGTTTGCTTTTATAAGTGACCTATGACTCAGTGATAACTATATATTTTTTAAAAATTAAAATGGATTTAGATACATACTTGCTGTTATTTTCCTCTTCCAATTTGAAATATTCCAGCATTTTCTTGGTAACCAGGTGATCAGAAAATGTCATCACCTTTAGAACAATAAATGAACATAGCAATAAATATGCATTTTAATAGATTTTTTTAAAGGCTGTTATGTCTTTGTAGATTGAAGATGATGGGAGCTCATTTCACTAGATTTACAATAAATTAAAGCTTTTTTTAATGACCCTCATGTTATCTGTCAATCAATAAATTGATAAATATGCTCTGTCAGTCTTCTATGTGGCAGGCATTGTTTTAGATATCAGTTTTGTATAACTATATTTTGACAACAGACAAGTAAGTTATCACTTTAAGTAAATGTGATATATGATGCAAAATAAATGTATTTCAAGTACTGATGAATATAAATATAAATATATAAATATTTTATAAAATAAATATAATATATTTTATAAAATATAAATAAAATTGTAAAAATTAATTTTTTATAACTCATGATTGCTACTGAATTTACTTATGAGAAATGTCTGATACAAAGACTCAGGATGAAGAGTTTCATTTTGTGAAAAGAAATAAATTTAAGGAAAAGACTAGTTTGTTATTTTCAAGTAACAGATGAAAGGACATTGTGTCCAGAGTGTCAGTGAAAAGAGGAAGGCTGGTAGGAAATGAAAATTTATAAAGAGAGGAAACAAATATATAAGACATTATTTGTCCTGGTAAAATTTGTCCTGGTAGAATTTCATGTTAAATGTAAATCGAAGAATTCAAACCATTTAAGTCAGTAGAATGATTACTTTTATGGGATGAATGTCTTTCAAAGGTAATTCTGGATTACCTATTAAGTCAGGCATTCAAGAATGGAGATAAGGTCATCTACTACTGATAAAGTGAACTTTCTACTGTGAAAATCCCTGATTGAAGATGGCAAAAAATTGGTGAGAACCAGTTAGAAAACAACAACTCTGACTTAATATTAATCAAAGAAACATGAAATGTAATATAACAGATTTTTCCCCATTGGAAACTATCATTAAGTCATATCTTAACATCACAGAGAAAATCCGAAAGAATTTTGATTTTTTCGTCTCTTTCATCTTAAAATAACTTTCTCAGATTAAACTGAGGCTTTTATTTTTTTTAATCACACTTTAAAAATAGTAGGAAAATTTTTGCCTTTTTCATCTTACACTGATTTCTGCGTACAAGAATATAATGCATTTTGACTTGCTCAAAGAATCCAACTCTTAGAAGTAAATTACATTTTAGACATTGTTGTTAAGAGCTAAAAAGCTAAATAAAAACAGATTTAAAATGAAGAAGAAATAAGTACACTAAATTTACTTAAATTCACTCAGCCTGTAAATCTGACTCATTTGTAAGTTGCAAGATATTTTAACTTCAAAGTAGCAATGAAGTTTATATTTCTATGTTTGTGTGTGTGTGTGTGTGTGTGTGTGTGCGCGCGTGTGTGTCACACTCAGTGATGCTCAGGGGTTACTCTTGTCTCTGCATCAGTAATTACTCCTGGTGGGATCCGAAGACCAAACAGGATAAAGAAGATTAAGATCAGATTGGTCTTGTGCAAACAAACACCCTACCTATTGTAATATCTATCAGCACTCAAAGTTTATATTTTTGGTTAATTTTTTATTAGAACATCATGATTTACAAAGTTGTTAAGAATACGGCTATGTCAGGAATACAATGCTCCAACCCCAATCCTACAACCAATTTGATCTTCCTTTCATCATTGTCCCCAGTTTCCCTTAAGCTTCCAAGCCTTTCCCCTTAGCAGGCACATAACAAATTTACTTCATATTGGGTGCCCCAACAAAATAATAAATGGAATTATCATAGAATAAATCAATAAAAGTCAATGTATTAGGTTGTTGCTAAGGTCACTGTCTGAGAGGTACTATGCTAGTAAGTTATGTTTGAATCTTCTGTATTATTATTTTTACTCAATAAACTTGAGAGTATTCTACATGTTTTCTTCAACAAAGTTGCTGTGACTGTTCTAGGCTATTAGTAATGTGAAATATGGAGGAAGTGTCCTGTACACTTCAGAAACTGTGGAGCTGGATTATTTTATTTGGTAGAGAAGACATAGAATGGAAGCTTCCTAGCCTAGCTGGAAATAAGAATCATTTGTCCAACTGTTCCATAAAGGTCTGAGTTTTCAGCCCAGAGAATGTTCAACCTGGAATAGTTTAGTGACTTGTTGAGTTGCAGAACTGTGAATAGTTTGGAAGTTTGTTGAGGTTCAGTAACAGTAAGGTATATTAACTACAAATTTGGACCAACGCTTAGCTATAAAGGGGGAATATATAGAAATAAAGGGAGCATAATATTTTTGAAAAAAGGTAGAGCAGGGTTAATCTGTTTATATTATCATAGCATATCTACATTAAAATAAAAATTGAGCCCATAGGAGAAAACCTGAAATTAAGATTAATAGTTTGCACAAGAGATTAAAAGGTAGCAATACTGTGGATAGTCTGAAATATAACTGATGAGAAATAATTCAAGTCAGAACTTCTCCATGTAAAGTCATAGAACTGTTTACCAACCAATATGAATCCCAAATCCATAGTCCCAATATAGCTCAGAAAAATGCTTGATTCATTGAGGGATGAAGGGAGGCAAGTACCTAAAAAGAAAAGTCTATAAACATTACAAGTCTGTGCTTGATCCACCTATCCACAGTAATAGTAAAGGTATGAAAAGCTCTTATACCCTAAGTGAAGAAATTCTAGCTATCACCACTTCATTATTTGAAGGGCAGATATGCTTTTGGAAGAAGACAAGCATTGAGAATGATGTAAGTTTTCATTCTGACAAACTTTCACATACTTACTGACAAATTATACCATTTTGAAACCCAACATTCATATTACTCAACTTTGAGTTCAAATTCCACATGACAGATCTACCCAATCAGAGAAGCCTTGCTGATTGGGATTTGAGAGATGATTATTAAATGGATCCTTACCTAGAAAGCTATCTGATTTACCACTGAGTGCTAAACAGCTAACACTGTAAAGATTCACAGGACTATTTTTCCTTTGTTTGGGCCACACCCAGAAGCTCTCAGGGGTTACTGCTGGCTCTCCATTCAGAAATCCCTGTCATGGCCAGAGGCGCATATGGGATTCTGAGGATCAAACCGTGTAGAACGTGTCCAAGGCAAATGACCTCTGCCTGTGCTATGGCTCCAGCCCATTTGGAGGCATTTTTTTTAATTAAATAATTTTTATTTTGACCAAACTAAATTACAAATCTTTCAACAGTAATATTTTAGTCACATAGTGATATTGAATCAGGGGCATTCCCACCACCAGTGTTGTCCTCCCTCCAACCCTGTTCCCAGCTTGCATCCCATGTCCCCCTCCTTTGACCCCCCCCCGGGGGGTTGCTAATCAGAGTACCTACTATCTACTGCACCCCCCTATTAGCCTGATCTGCGATGATGCCCCTTTGCTATGATCTGTGTGAATACTCCTTTCTTAGCAATGGCTTATAGCTTCACCATTGTGTTCAGATCTTCCTACCTGGTTAGAGTTCACTGTGTTTGTGGCCACTCTTTTCCAAGAATTACCTTACCTAAAGCCCCAACACAAAAGGGAATTTCATCTAGGAAAAAAGCTGCCCTTCCACACATCTGGCTCTGTGTGTTTCACAGGCTTTGCCTCTTCCTGATGACAAGCAGCAGCAATTCTTCTGGAACAAAATTTGGAGTAAGCTGAACACAGACTATATACATCTTAAAAATTCTGCCTCTTCTACCAGATCTAAACAAGCAAATCTCTAGGCAATCAAACAATATACAATTTTTAATCATCCTTGGAATTTGCCTGCTAAACTTCTGCCAGACTTCACATAAAAATAAGAAGCAAACAAACAAACTGGCTTACAAAACCTGCTGAGAGGAGAGCCAGTTTTCAAAAACAGGATCAGTTGCTTATTGATGCTTTTGAAAAAGGTTGGCCAGCAGAATATACCTAAAAACAATCACGATTGCTCTGTTAAAGTAAATACTGCAAGAAGCTTGTTCATCATGCTCATGCTACAGTTAAAAGCTATGCACTTTTCCAATTCTCTGATTATATCATTTTATAATGGAGTAGCTAAAAATATATGGATATAGAATTCTTTCATATATATCTTGCCATCAAATGGTAATCTGAAAAAGGCATATTAAATATTCTACCCTTTACACACCCTACAAAGCTCATTATTACTCCTTAATTCTCTCACTCCCAACCATCAGTACCCCATATTTACCCTTTTTAACTTCAGTACTACACAGTTCTAATAACACACCAAAGTCGTGCATTGAATTTAACAACCCCCAACTGTTTCAAAAGACATAAAATGGACACAAATGTCTTTTGAATATTTTATGTGTATTTTCTTTAACAGCTATAACACTTTCTAAATATTCTTTTTTATCGTAAGAATTTATTCAAGAGACAAAATTGATTAACATATTGAGGTGAACTAACATAACATAATATAGTAACATAACATAAAATATAATATAATTAATATAATAATACATGTAAGTCAAAGAACATTTCTGATTAAAACACAATTTTTTTTATCATAATGGCTTACATATCTTTCACAGTAGTATTTTAGGTACATATTAACATTGAATCAGGGGAATACCCATCACCAAATATATCCTCCCTCCATCCCAGTTCCCTTTCTGCAGCCCACAATTACCCCTTCCCCCCCAGGCTGCTAGAGTAGGTGGTCCCCTCTTTGTCTAGCTTACTATTAGTGATCATATATCTGTTTGGTCCTTTTACGCTCCCTTGTTTCCCCCTCTATTTTAGAAGCAGAGCTAGATAAATCGAGTTATATGGTTCGGTTTGAAGGAAAGAAAAGCAATAGATTAGGGTAGAGAAAAAAAAGAAGTCAAATACGCTGAAAATGGGCGGAGTTCTTCTAAAGGCTTTCAACCTCAGTTTGAGAGGGGATGTGAAAAAGGTAATTGAAACACCACAACAATACAGAAATAAATATCAAATTAAATATCCAGTGAGCATTACAGCAATAAAGACTCAATAGTCTCGGTTCTGAAATCAAATCATGCTGGAGTGCAAAAAGAAAGAGAAAGATAAGATAAAATAAAATAAAATAATATTGGAAACATCAACTTCAATCTCTACATCAAAATAAAGATGTCAGAAAAAAATTGATCTATCAATAAATAAATATGTGGAAAAATGATTGTTTTGTGCTTTTTTTTTCCCCTTTTCTTTTTCCTCCTGCATAGGCACAGTAACTATTGGGGATATTGTAGAGGGAATTCCCTTGGCCTAGGAGATACAGGGTTTCTCCACCCCTGAAGTATACTGTCATGGGATTAACTATAGACTCCTTGCATGATCATTTACTCTCCCCTTGGTGCTTCTGTGGTGTATGGAAGACTTCTGCTTCGTCTTGGATGGTAACATCAGACCTCTGTATCTAGAGATCTTGGTGACTGTGCAGCTCAAGTAATGGAGCTTATGATGAAGTCTTTCTTTGTGGTTCTAGCAGTGCTGCTTCTTCAGTGTCGTTTTAATCCATCTTCGATAGTTGGTGGTCTTGGTCATTATGTTGCTCCTAGGATGGAGCCTGGGATAAGGTCTTTTGTTAGTTCTCCACAACAGCTCCAGGAGTCAAACCCCCTCCAGGGCATTCACAATGCTGCTCTGACACCACCATGCGCCAGTTCTAAATTGATAACCTGACAATGAGGAAATGGGAACAAATTGATCTAAGAGCAAGTTCTCCTTCCTCAACAGCTAACGATAAGACAAGATCGCTATATACAGAGGACTCGTTGTTACAACCAGGACTGGACAGTACGCATCCCGCAACAAAAAGCTGTAGCCTAGCTTTTGGTCTACGATTTTTTTTTGTTTGTGTGTTTTTGGGTCAAACCCGGCAGTGCTCAGGGGTTACTCCTGGCTGTCTGCTCAGAAATAGCTCCTGGCAGGCACGGGGGACCACATGGGACACCGGGATTGGAACCAACCACCTCTTGTCCTGGATCGGCTGCTTGCAAGGCAAACGCCGCTGTGCTATCTCTCCGGGCCCTGGTCTACGATTTGTTCAACAAACAAGATGTCCAATTCCAGAGGTCTGACTGAGACAACCACAACTGAACAGGTCTTCTAAATATTCTTTAACCGAGAGGATTCTACCAACTTTTTATCTTGTCTTCTCTTTGTGAGCTGTTCAATAAGGAATTTTGGTGGAAGAATCCCTCAGTTTAATGCTATGATTGAACTATGTCATGCAGATTGTTGGACTTGTTCTTATGACCCCTATTATGCGCCGATAACGCCAGGTAGCATTGTTCCTTGTTTTGCATAGGCACATTAAAATGGGAAAATACTATACATTCTTATCTAATAGAGATTGGAACACACAAATCCCGTAGTGTAATTGGACCTTACACCCTGAACATTGATATAATGACCTGGCACAGGCCTCAGATGAATGGGCATCCTCCATTCACCCCTGAACCAGGGAAGCTATCTACGAAACATCCAAGGTTCTTTATAACAACACCTGGAAGCAGACCTCTACCAGGGAAGACTCTACCACGGCTCTGACATCGACCTGTTCAAAAGAGACTTCCCTTAGTACTAAGAAGACTTGACAACAACAATGACCTGCTTACAGGACAGGGTTCTCTGCATTGCCCTTTAATTGTGAGGTGAAACGAGAGAACGCACACCATCCTGACTGCAATGTAGGATACGCAGATTCCAGGATCTTTAATACAGAAACATGATACCAACAACAGAGACTGTATGAAAAATAAAAGTGTATTGGCACTACAGACAATGACTTGGATTGGACAAATTAGTTTGCCTGGAGCCTAGAGTTGGTCTTATGCCAGAAAACTTCAGGGGTAGGATCTCCTTGTATTTAGGCCAAGGCTTTTCCTTTCCATGTCCCTCATATTTTGGTGGACCTATGCAAACAATTATTGCCACTCTAACACCATTTTTACTGTGCTCCTTTGACTCTAATCCTTAAGAAAAACAACCCACTTAAACTTTTGAGGTTAACTTAAACTAATATGCATGTGCATGGAAATGTAAAAAAGTACTTTGCCTTCAATGTTTAAGGAGTTACATAAGTTTTATGTCTTTAGATTGCTTTGTGTGCTGCTAAGAAATATTATGTACTACAATCTGGGGACTTGAGGGACAAAGAAATTGTACATGGGTTTTGTTTTATTCTTAATGTTCTTTGGCTGAAAGTTCAAAGTTAAGATATCAGAAAAAAAATTAAAGTAGTTGTCAACCTTAAAATTATAATAAAGAAGGGAATGGTGTTTTTAATAGTGACCAAATCATATCTTATTAATATATACACAGAATGAAGATTTATCAACATATGTTAAGTCTATGTACACATCTACATATTTACACAGTTCATGTATGTGCTTATATATAGAAGTTTCTAAAATATTATCCTTTCAGTATAATTTTTTATGATATTTATATAAAAATTTTCAGGCATTTGCTGAATGTAAAGGGATATTTACAGGTCTTTATTCATGAGAGTTTCATTTGAAGGTGCAGATTCTAAGAACTAATTACTAGCAATAACTGAGGACATACTCCATGTGTATATGTATGTTTGTACATGTGTATTTGATGTATATGATAAAATACATGATTACCATGTCTTATAGAACCCTGGGACTTAGCTATATGTTTTTTCACTCACTACTTCCAATTAGAAAAAAATACTAAATACAAAGAGGCACATTTCTTATTCAAGTTCTACATGGTATTAATATCAGTTTTTCCCAAAATGGAATCCAGATGTACTGCCTACCAGGAAGCTGCTATTGCCCTTGCTTTTTGAGCTTTATTTGTCTTTGTCTTTTTTTTTTTTAACATATGTTAAACTTTTTGAAGCATTTGAACTGATCCTTCCTACAGATATCCCAATGCTGAAAAATTTTTACTTTAGAGTTTCCAACAGCTTGTTTTATGTAAGCATTTATTAATATTGACCACCATCTGCGAAGCTTTAAATAAAACTTGATGATGGTTGAAATCTGCATATTACTAAAAAAAGTGAATAATAATAAAAATGATGATAGATACTCTGAAATATTTAAGACATTTTTTGTTATCTTTCTAATTAGCATTTCCCTTTTCCTTTTAAATTATGTTCTTATTTAAGAGGAAAAGACCTTTTCCTAACTCTTTTTTTTTAGTTTCTAATTATTTATTTTTGTTTAATATTCTCACTAAAGTTAGTGTAAGACTTGAAAGTATATAGAGAATCTAGTCCATCAGACTCATTTTAAATCCTCAATACCTCTACAAAATTTATACAATAAATTTTATTTTTAATAAATAAATAAACAAATTTAATTTTATTGCATATTATAAAATTTAAAAAAGGTAAAACTGAAGCTTAATAAAAATTTAAAATATGACAGTATGTTAAATGCCAATTTGAAACAATTTATGTTTTACATATCTATCAGTTTAATCATCAACCCAGCATAATGTTATGCACATTAAGAGGAAAATAAATAGGGCCTGGAGAGATAGCACAGTGGTGTTTGCTTTGCAAGCAGCCGATCCAGGATCTAAGGTGGTTGGTTCAAATCCCGGTGTCCCATATGGTCCCCATGCCTGCCCGGAGCTATTTCTGAGCAGACAGCCAGGAGTAACCCCTGAGCAACGCCGGGTGTGGCCCAAACAAACAAACAAACAAAAACAAACAAAAATAAGGAAAATAAATAAGATAAAAACTATTTTACCTTCAACTTCTTTATGTTTGTAATTTACTTCATTTTTTTCCCCTCATGTTTGGGAAAATTTATTTTTAAAGTTAATATAGGTGAAAAATGATCTGTTAGATTAAAAAATAGAGCAATTTGGCAAGAATGTAGTGGATATAAGGTATACAAACTGATAAAACAGACAAGGGAATTATAAGCATATCCTGTTTTCAAACTAAACAAATTCATTTGTCAGTAGGAAAAACTGTTTTGAGTGAAGATGATTATTTTCACTGCATATTTGTGAAGTATGCATAATAAGGTATTTAAATTAAAGTTATACATTGTCTTTAGGCAATTATTCTCCTCTATTTGTCAAATATAGAAAGCCAATTGCAAGCAGATTTGAACTGTTATTTTGCAGCAATTATGTAGTCCTTTGACAAAGGATAATGACTTATTTTACAAAGAAGACACTGATGGGTTACTATGCAGAATTTCTTGTGAACAGGGAGAAATAATTAACCTAAAAGGAGAGTGGTAGTGGTAGTATGAAATGAATCTTTTTTTTAAAGATAGATAGATGTGCTTTAAGTTCTTTATAATAATATAATATCTACTTACTTGTATCTTCACAATATTCATATAAGATAAAATCTAAATCTGATTTCTTTTCATATGCAATGACATTAATCCTGAAAACAGAAACTGTGCAACTTTTTTTGCTTAAAAATACTATTTAGTTCAAATTCCGGCATCCCATATGGCCCCCTGTGCCTGCCAGGGACAATTTCTAAGTGTAAAGTCAGGAGTAACCCCTGAGCACTTCCAGGTGTGACCCTCCCAAAAAATGCTATTTAGAAGTGACATGAGTATTTAAGAGATTATTTTATACACCCTTCCTCTTGTCCTTAACTTGGTACCACTTTTATATATTAGTCACAACAAGGTACAATCACAAGAATAGCCATACCAGACATAATTTTTTTCTCTCTCTTGCAAGGTTGCATGGTTGAAATTTCATTTTTCTCACAAAATTCTTTCACATGTTCTGGAAGAGCAACAGATGATTAATTGACTATGTATATAAAGTATCCTTTGATATTTGCTGCTTGTGAATTACAACCTTCTATTTATCTAGCTGTTTGGTTGCCACCTTTACTGCAATTGTTTATATGACTCAATATTGGGACTTTGTTTTAGGGATACACCCAGATTTGTTCATGTCTCCTCTTTTAACGCTTACTCTTTCTCCTATTCTTACCTCGGTCTGTGCCTCAGGATAACTTGTAGTGCTTTACCTGTTGTAATATCTCTTTAGCCCTTACTTTTATTTCTTAATTTTTTCAATAGTTATTTTGATGTTATGATTCACAATATTGTTAACAGGTGAGCTTCTGGAATGCAGAGTTTCAAGACACGTACACACACACACACACACACACACACAACACACACACACACACAACACACACACACACACCCCCACCAGCTTCAGTATCCCTCCACCAACCTATCAAATTACCTTCCCAAACTTCCTTCCCATCCTCTTGCAGATTTTTACATTGAATTTTTGACACAGGTGGAATGCAACTACTAGCGCATGCGATATAACTTAATAGACAAGTTAGTAATTAGTGGAAAGATGAGAGATAAATGGGTCCATAGATATGAGACTATCTGGCTTCTAGTTAGCTGCCTTGGAGAATTAAAGCTTTATTAAGTAGGCATGTAAATATAACTTATAATACATGAAACATTTGATTTACATGAATTAAACTCAGAAGAAATGATTAATTTCTGTGGATTTTTGAATTCACTTTGACAGTAAGCCTCTAAAACTAAAAATTCAAAATTGAGGGGAGATAAAGTTAATCCAAATTCAATCTCTGGTACCTGATATGCTTCCCCATCTGGCAAGGAATTTAGCACTGTCAGGAATAAATTTGGAGTACTGCTGGGTGTGGTCCTAAAAAAAAACAAAAGGAAAGAAAACAAACAAATAAAAGGAGTTTGCCTTGCATATGGCCCACCCAGATTTGGTCCAAGACACCCCTAAGTACCACCAGGAAAAAAGTCTTGAGTGTAGAGGCAACAGTAACCCTGACAATTACTGAATGTGGCCCAAAAAGAGAAAAAAAGAGAAGGAAGATTAAAACAAAATTAAAATTAAAAGATGAGTAATAGGGGTAATCTTTTCTTTGAGTCATTTTATATCACATATAATAAGATTATATTAAAGTTCAGCAGTAAAATTAAGGAAAATAAGCAAAATCTATCACTCAAATGATTAATAATATAAATATATTGATATAAACGGTAACAATATATTCCACGATGATATATTACTTACATGAATACTGATTTTTCCTCAATTAAAGCTTTAATTATATGAGAGTTATTTATCCTTGACTCATGCAGGCCACAATTTACATCTTCACACAATTAATTGTATATATGTTCATTTTCCAACCTGATTATACAGTGGCAAATTTGAACACAGCTGGTCCAAGTCACCACAAGTTCCAGAAGTTAATTATATCTTATTGGTCTACCCAGTATTCAGGTAAAAAGCAAATCTTTGCTTGGATGATCCAGGTGATTGTATTAATTTGTCCCATAATTTTCTATTAACTGATGGATTATTTTACAAAGGGTGGCCTAATCTTGGAGTGTTTGCTAGTAGAAACAACTAATCAAATAAACTTATATGGGTGATTTAACCTATGCCACGTGGCTGTTCAATAAAATATGTGCACATAATTGCAATTTTTAAGGTACATTAACAATAAAAATACCATGAAATTGCAAATCAATTCTCAAAAATTGTTGGTAAAGCTCAAACATGTTGCTTTAGAACTCTTTCTTTTTTTCCACTAAATGTTAACTTCTAAAGACAATGAGACTATTTGGTGTTTCTTCTCTTTGTATTGTGTTACTTAGAAATGTTTCGAAAAAATCACCCACAGTGCTTAAATAAATTTTATTTTATCAAATCTGGATTAATTCCAAAGTGATGTATAATAATATAGCTCCTTGTAAGTTTTTGCAACTATTTTATTAGAATGTAAATTATAAATAAATGATCAAATCTTAATAAAAATACATGAATTGGGGCCGGATCGACAACACAGCAGTAGGGCATTTGCCCTGCACGTGGCCAAGCCAGGACGACAGTGATTCAAGTCCCAACAACCCATATGGTCCCCTGTATCTGAGCGGGTGTGGTCAAAAAATAAAAAAGAAAAACAAACAAGACAAAACAACAAAAACAAATACAATAAAATAAAAATAATAAAAGAATACACGAGTTTCTTGTCCTCCAGTTTTTCAGTGCTTTTGCCATTCAAAACAAAGCGTAGGGGCCAGAGCGGTGACGCAAGCAGTAGGGCAATTGCCTTGCCTGTGCTAGCCTAGGACAGACTGTGGTTCCATGCCCTGCCATCCCATATGGTACCCCAAGCTAGGAGCGATTTCTGAGTGTAGACAGGAATGACCCTGAGCATCACCAGGTGTGGCCCCAAAACCAAAACAAACAAACAAACAAACAAAAACTCATAATATACTGTCTCTGGCCTATTAGCTCACTTTTATCATGCCCACAGTAACAATCATTTTTTATGTGACTCTATGGTCACCATAAGCAGCTATTTCATTGAAATGCTATTTTTAATAATATTTATGAGTTATCCAATGAATATAGAAAAAGATATGTAGATTTACTGATGTGCTTAATTTAGTTGTGGTGGCATTTATTTTTTTTGGGGGGGGGATAATAACTTACTATAATAAGCTTACACCTGGCTCTATACTCAGGGATCATTCCTGCATTCCTGGTAATGTTTAGGGGAGCATAGAGAGTGCTGGTAACCCTAATGTACACAAAAACCATATGAACATAAATAGACACTAACCCAAGTCTTAGGAATATATAAGTTCATATGGTGGTTTTTTTGAACATTACAAAGTTCAGTGAATGAAGCCTGCCAGGAGCTATTTCTGAGTACAGAGCCAGGAGTAACCCCTGAGCATAGCCAGCCAGGTGTGACCCAAAAACCAAAACCAAAACCAAAACCAAAAAAAAACAAAACAACAAAGTTTAGTGGATGAAGGTGCCCCACTGCAGCTACATAGAGTGCCTGAGAGCGTTTGGCTTCCTTTGTGCAGAACTGAAGTGTGATGATGGGGCTCCTTCCTCTAGTACGGGTTCTTTGAGGCCTAATTGCAACCTGTTCTCCTTTGGGTGAGTTTTCTGCGTGCATCCCTAGGAGTTGGTGTTTTCAGGTTTGATTTTGACGTTTTTCCTGACTATCAGTAAGAGATACTCTCAACCAGCTTTTGAGAGTTGTTGGCTCTCTCTCGACACTGACACAACTTCTAAACCCCATCTTTTTTGGGTTTTGGTTTTGTTTTGGTTTTTGGGCCACACCCAATGACGCTCAGGGGTTGCTCCTGGCTCTGCACTCAGAAATCGCTCCTGGCTTTGGGGACCATATGGGATGTGGGGGATTGAACCAGTTTCATCCTGGATCAGCTGCATGCAAGGCAAACATCCTAATGCTGCACTATCACTCCGACCCCTTAAAACCCAACTTAAAGGAAGAGTTGGGAGAGGTGTAACGGTCCGAGGAAGCCCACCGCCTCAAATGAAGACTCCAAGGACTGAGGAAAATGCAACGGCAAGTAAGTTTATTAAGCTAGCATGGTAGGGCAACCGTGCTGGCAAGCATTTCACTTAGGAGTCACCTCGAGCAGCCGGTTTCCACACAATATATGGACAAAGGAGACAATTTAGGCGGGCAAGCATGCAAATCAGATTTTACAAAATTTACCAATGCATTTAACAATAGTGTACAAGATCTCAGCCTCTCCAGAGTTTCTTTAATAGCCTATAGAGTTTGTCTAATTTCAAGCCTATACTACATCAGCAACTTCCTTATTTTTGTTTGGCAAAGTACTTTATTCTGATCTCAGATCCTGTTTTTAACACAACAACAAGCAAGTTTTTCCCTTATGTGGTATGGACATGTCCCTGCAAATCAGGGCAGGCCTCTAAGCAAAGTCTGTGTGCCTAATGGGGTCTCCTTGCTTACAGCTCTCCCTACCAAGTATGCTGGCAACACCAGGTTCTATAAATACTCTGAGCTCCACTAAGGATCCAACAGGAAAATGTGAGCCTGGTGCCAGGATCCCAGAATGCTTGCATCGTGATTGCAGCCAGCTCCACCGTGATTCACCGCACAAGAGCCAACAGCTGTGGTAACATTCCCGGCACCTGAATCCACCTTTGCTGCTGGAAGCCAGAATCCTGAAGATGTACCAACATGTACATGAAGATGTAGCCAAAGCCCCAACTCTGTTCCCGTATTACTTACCTTTCTCATTGTTTTTCTTCCTGCTTTGATTTATTTCCTTCTTTTTTATTTTCCACCCCACCCACCCTCTTTTGGGATCAAGGATGATTGAGTCATCCCTCTTTATTACACTACATTGGTAAGAGGTAATTGGAGCTCTTTGGTTATTGGCATTGTACATATGTCTTCTTTTTTTTAAAATGTAATATGCATGATATCTGTAATGAGAAGTCCATAAGACATCACAAGTTTTGTTTGACTAGATGCAATAAACGGCTGAGAGACCAGATTGAGTCTGGAACATGGTCAATAAAATAATGTGCTTACTTTTTGTGAAGTTCATGTGTCATTGAGGCTGGACAGAAAATATTAAATATAAAAATACATGCTTTACATGCAGGCCACTCTATTTCTATATTTTCCCAAAGGAGTTTATAATGTTCTTGTTGTTTTTTTGTTATAGAGATATCTATTCAAGTCTACACATCTATTTTGGTCCAAGAGTTCCTATAACAAAATATATGTTTAATTTTTCTGGTCTTGGATTATAATACCACTATAGAAACTGAAAATACAGCTTTAATAATTACAAATACAAGAGTAGATTTTTTCTTTACTTTAAATGCAGAAAATAAGTCTTGAAAATAACTTTCAAATATTTTACTGATTATCTTTTCAGTTTTGGAATATTGCTTTGCAGCTTTAATGTTTATGTACAGAAATAATCTTTTGTTCTATTTGTTTCTTGGTATTCATTTACAGGTATTAAAGATGGGATGTAGTCTCTAGATCCCCAACTTAGTTTAAAAAACATCACAAATAGCTGCAATAATGTGAGCTTCTCTTTATTACACCAATTTTAATATTTTTAGTGTTGCTATCTAGGGATAACCTTTTCATCTTTTGATATTGTATCCATATTTATATTTTATTTTGGTTTGAAATATCATTTTAAATATTTAAGAAAAATATTTTTATAAGTTCAGTGCAATATATTTCTATATTATAAAAATGTATATATATACATATACACCTATAAAGTTAGATAGAAAGATCTATGTGGTTTTGGGCTCACACTCAGTAATTCTCAGGCTTTTCCTGGCACTGTGGTCAGGAATCATTCCAGACAGTTTCTAGAGAATCATAAGCAGTGTTGGATATGAAACTTGACTGAGCTGCAAGCAATAAAAGCATCAAGATTTCTGTACTATCTCTATATTACTCTCTATTATATTTTAAACTACCAGTTGTTAGATAAAATGACCATTGATAATAAATGTAAAAAGACAATATACTAGACTATTCAAGGGAGACAAATTAATGTTGTGAATGAGAATAACTTTTGGAAGGTATGCATAAATTAGTATGTTAAGGGCAAATTATAGGTAATGACATCAATCCCCAAAGTGTTATGTGGGGGTCTCTCAATATAGAACATGAGGATGGTATATTAATAATTTCTGTATTTTAAGTTGTATTGTTATTGTGCTAACATAATTATAATAATATCAATGTTATTACTTCTATTATAAAAAATCAGCAAGTCTTTACCACCACCTCAGTGTCAAAGTTTTCCCACCACTATATGTTACTTCTGCATTAAAAATAATATGATGGAAGTAATTTTAAATAAGGGGGTAAAGTGTATTTGGCAGAGGTTCATACCAAGTATTCTTTTTGGTTAACTTGAAGTGTCCAAGGGTTCATTTGTACCTGCATTTGGAGACCATTTGGGTGGAGAGGAAGGAACCAATAACAAACATATCTCCTGACCTTATTTTTAAAATGTAACTCTCTCCTCTATATTAAAAAATATTCAAAGTATATGAATGTGGAAAAACTAGTTATAAGGTCTTCAAATAGGTAATAGTTCAACAAGCCATGAAGTTACCTAGATTTGAAATAAACAAAGAAAATCATGTAATTTTTATTGTTGATCACATACATAGCCAGTTTTAAACATTGCAACTGTTACCAGTATCACTGCCAAGTATTACATTTCCTATATTGCTCCTACATTTCCTGTCTTCCTAGGAAAAAGGTGCTCAGAATGGTCTTCCTGATGTCAATCTTTCAGCTTAAGGGGATGACAGGAAGATGGAATGCTCTGTTTTAACTTGAAATGAAATGACCTTAGCACTTAATGACCTTGAACTTTTCCAAGCCCTTTTTTCCCTTGCTTTTGGGAAACACACCCATGATGCTTGGGGGTTACTCCTGGCTATGCACTCAGAAATCACTCCTGGTTTGGGGAACCATATGGTACTCCTGGGAATTGAACAGCAGTCTGTCCTAGGTTAGCCGCGTGCAAGGCAAATGCCCTACCGCTTGGCTACTGCTCTGGCCCTTTAATACTTATTATTGATCTCAGGAATCCCAACTCTTATTAGAGTAGAAAATATGCAAAAAAGAAGTACAAGTCCTTATTTGTAATTAAAAAATAGATTGAAAATTATAGTACTACAAGACTTGTCTGGGAACTTAGATTTGCTTGGAAATGTTAATCTTGTCCACCATCTATAAAGATAACACCTTTGTCCCACTCTATCTAAGGTATGTGAAAAAGAGCACATTTTACCTTGTTTATGGTCTGATGTTTTCTTATTTTATTTTTTTGTTTTGTTTTGTTTTGGGGTCACATCCGGAAGCACTCAGGGATTACTCCTGGCTCTATGCTCAGAAATCACTCCTGGCAGGCTCAGGGGATAATATGGGATGGGATTCGAACCACTGTCCTTCTGCATGCAAGGCAAACACCCTACCTCCATGCTATCTCTCCGGCCCCTCTGATGTTTTCTTACTTTAGTATCATAGTTCTTCATTATGATGAACTCCTTTAGCAGCATTATTTACAATAGCCAGAATCTGGAAACAACCCAAATGCTCAAAAACAGATGAGTGGCTGAAGAAACTGTAGTTATGTCTATACAATGGAATATTATGCCTCTGTTAGAAAAGAATAAAGTCTCTTCCTTGAAGATGCCTTTAGCCTCAATGTCCTGGAGTGTTTTACCTACGTATTGTTCTATATATCTTATGGTTTGGGGGCTGATATCGAGGTCTTTAATCCATTTGGATTTTACCTTCGTACATGACGTTAGCTGGGGGTCTAAGTTCAATTTTTTGCAAGTGGCTACCCAGTTTTGCCAACACCACTTGTTGAAGAGGCTTTCTTTGTTCCATTTAGGATTTTTTGCTCCTTTATCAAAAATTAGATGATTGTATGTCTGGGAACATTCTCTGAGTATTCAAGCTTATTCCACTGATCTGAGGGCCTGTCTTTATTCCATTACCATGCTGTTTTGATAACTATTGCTTTGTAGTAAAGTTTAAAGTTGGGGAAAGTAATTCCTCCCATATTCTTTTTCCCAATGATTGCTTTAGCTATTCGAGGGTGTTTATTGTTCCAAATAAATTTCAAAAGTACCTGGTCCACTTCTTTGAAGAATGTCATGGGTATCTTTAGGGGGATCGCATTAAATCTGTACAGTGCTTTGGGGAGTATTGCCATTTTAATGATGTTAATCCTGCCAATCCATGAGCAGGGTATATGCTTCCATTTCCGCGTGTCCTCTCTGATTTCTTGGAGCAGAGTTTTATAGTTTTCCTTGTATAGGTCCTTCACTCTCCAAGCAAGTGAAAGCAGAAATTAACAGATGGGAATATATTAAGCTGAGAAGCTTCTGCACCTCAAAGGAAATAGTGCCCAAGATACAAGAGCCACCCACTGAGTGGGAGAAACTATTCACCCAATATCCATCAGATAAGGGGCTAATCTCCAAAATATACAAGGCACTGACAGAACTTTACAAGAAAAAAACATCTAATCCCATCAAAAAATGGGGAGAAGAAATGAACAGACACTTTGACAAAGAAGAAATACAGATGGCCAAAAGACACATGAAAAAGTGCTCCACATCACTAATCATCAGGGAGATGCAAATCAAAACAACGATGAGATACCACCTCACACCACAGAGAATGGCACACATCACAAAGAATGAGAATAAACAGTGTTGGCGGGGATGTGGGGAGAAAGGAACTCTTATCCACTGCTGGTGGGAATGCTGTCTAGTTCATCCTTTATGGAAAGCAATATGGAGATTTCTCCAAAAACTGGAAATCGAGCTCCCATACGATCCAGCTATACCAGTCCTAGGAATATACCCTAGGAACACAAAAATACAATACAAAAACCCCTTCCTTACACCTATATTCATTGCAGCACTATTTACCATAGCAAGACTCTGGAAACAACCAAGATGCCCTTCAACAGACGAATGGCTAAAGAAACTGTGGTACATATACACAATGGAATATTATGCAGCTGTCAGGAGAGATGAAGTCATGAAATTTTCCTATACATGGATGTACACGGAATCTATTATGCTGAGTGAAATAAGTCAGAGAGAGAGAAAAACGCAGAATGGTCTCACACATTTATGGGTTTTAAGAAAAATGAAAGACATTCTTGCAATAATAACTTTCAGACACAAAAGAGAAAAGAGCTGGAAGTTCCAGCTCACCTCAGGAAGCTCATCACAAAGAGTGATGAGTTTAGTTGGATAAATAACTACATTTTGAACTGTCCTAATAATGAGAATGTATGAGGGAAATTGAGAACCTGTTTAGAGTACAGGCAGGGGTCGGGTGGGGAGGAGGGAGACTTGGGACATTGGTGATGGGAATGTTGCACTGGTGATGGGTGGTGTTAAAAAAAATTATAAAAGGAAAAAAAAAAGAAATATTTAGGCCAAAACTATGCTGCAAAAAAAAAAAAAAGACCAAAAAGAAAGAAAAGAATAAAGTCACAAAATTTGCTTATATATGGATGGATTTGGAGACTACTATTTTGAATGAAATAAATCAGAGGGAGAAAGATAAGCAAAGAATAGTCTCACTCATCTGTGTGTTTTAAGAAAAATAAAAGACTATAATAATAGCACCCAGAGACAATAAAGATAAGGGCTGGAAGGACCAGTCCATGATAACATGCTTATCACAAAGAGTGGTATGTGCAGTTAGAGAAATAACGACACTAGCAGTTACCATAACAACAATAGAGAAATATGATGCCTGTCTTGAAGACATTAGGTGGAGGGAAAGATGGGGAATAGGGGACAATGGTGGTAAAAGGGTGTGCATTTTATGGCTAAAACTCAATTATGAACATATTTGTAACCAGGGTGCTTAAATATATTATTAATATCAGTAATATTCCATAATTGTAATTTTCATAAATTTATTTTAATTGCTTACTTATTTTAGGACACTTCAACTATAGTCTCTCTGTCTCAGAAGAGGAATATTGCTTTTCTGTATTTCAGTACACAGCATCTTCTCAAATAATATTCCTTCATTCACTTTTTTTAAATGCCAGAAATGTAGAAAACAAGTTGATATATATTGAAAAAAATGGATATTATTCAAGGACTTAGTTTTATAGTAACCATTCCACAAGTTGGTTTCCAATACCCCTTCAATAATGCTAAGTGATAGATTACCATACTTTAGACGTCAAGCATGGTAGCTTGAAAATATTGTTTAAGGTCCAGTGAAAATAAACACTCAGACGATAACCACATAATTGAGATAACTATGTAAGAAAGAGTAGACAGGGCAACACCTATACACAGTGGTGTAGAGATACTTAAACTTTGATTTTCAAGTTGGTTTAGTAACATTGTACACTTAAACTATACAAATATTCATAGTTTTGTAGGCTGCCGATAATGCAATTAAAGTATTCTTTGTTGAGTTAATATAAATGAATACATTAATGTCAGTTAAGCATATAAGGGTATTTTAAAATAAATAAAATATTTTCTTATAACCTAGGCATAAACCTTGACATAAATTTTGTCATTTATAACAAATAATTTATTCACAGTGTCTCAGACAAACACCTCATGATTAGTACCTGGCACAGGGAGAGTTCTCACCTACTTCAAATTTTCCCCAATTGAAACCATGGAAAAAAAAAAAGCTATTTTAAAACATGGATCAATATATGAAACACAAAATATGCCCACAAAATAATAGTTGAAAGGGATCCCCTGGCTCCTGTTCCTTCCTGTTACATCTTGAAATAAATATATTTGAGGCTTCTGCCTTATACAACTTTAACACTGGAATATGTATGGAAGAATAATGACTCTACCTAATATAGTCTCATTTGCCTCTGAGATTTTGGATGAAATCTAGGGATTATTCATCTGATCTTTCTTGCTCCCCATTTCAATACGCCTGTCAACATCTTGGTTTGTAAATCTTGTGACATGGTTTGTCTATGATAGATCCTATTGGCTCTTGATATTGACATATTTCTCTGATGATTCAGAAAACCCCTGTGCCCTTTGTAATATCTGAAAAGCAATCTAATGGATTGTCAAGGGAAATGCACAAGAACCTGAGGTCAGATTGAGATATAATTAGGGAGGAAAAAAAAAGCATAGATTATCCTTAATTATGTGAATAGTTCAATGTCCCTTGACTATTACCCATATCTTGTTGTCCCTATTGTACCTTTTAAAACTTCAATTTTGTCCCCTGAAAATAGACATTATTTTTTATCTCTATGTAATAAAATGTTGTTAGTCACTTATTTTTTTCTAGAATGCTATTGATTTTGTAATAAAGATGACATAAAAGGATAGCTAATTTTTATTATATCTACATGATACAATTTATTTTGAAAGCTTCAGTACTAAAGTATGGTACTAAATGTTTAATGAAAAAAATAATTAAAGATAAAAATTTAATATAAAAGGAAATAAAAATATTTCAATAATGTTATTTTTATTATTTAGGACCTAACTGTGAATTAATTTTTGAAGTTGTACAGAGTTTTTAATATGTTTATAAGTCAAGAAATATGTTAATATATGCTGATATTCTTTTAGTAAAGCTGCAACTTCAGAAATGTACTAATCATTTATTAGTTCTTGTAACTATGTTCTGATATAATTTCTTATAACTTGAAATCATAATAGGTAAATCTATATTTTCTTCTATTAAAATTACTGTAAACAATGCAAGTTAGTAGAAGTATTATGTTGATAGAAAGGCATTTCTAACAAAGTAGGAAAAACAAACAAAAAAAAAAGAAAAACAAATACTGTAGTTGATTAGATTCTTCATGGTCTTTTACATAAACAGCTCATTATAAAAGTATGATCACATTAAATATATTTTATTAAAACTTGGTTGATTCTTCTTTATATTTTTGTAAAGAATATTCAATAATATTTCTTTGAAAATAACTGTTATGTTATTTATTATAAATATAGAGATATATTTAAGGAATAAACTGAAATGTAACTTCAACTACCTAGAAGTGACTATTTTTAACATGTTAAAAATATGTTCATGACATATTTTCTATCTACAATAAATTAGTTAACATATTAATATCTGCTTTATAAATTTTATCTATTTAAACCGCTATATAATATATCAACTTTAGAATTAGTGTTTTGGCTTCCCACTGGGATTTTGATTGTAAAGGTATTTAATTCTGTGTTTAATTTGAAGATTAATTATATCATTATGCTTGATTCCTTCCTTTTTGGGATATATTTCAATTATTTAATCCACATTTTCCTAGTAATTTGCTAGGTTAAGAGAATATTAAAAGAATGAGAATGTTCACATTTTACTAGAACATAAGTATCTCTTTTTGTGAAAGTAAAATATGTTTCAATTGTATTAGAATTTGGCATGTATCACTTCATTTACCATCAGAATACATATTTCCAGAATCAATTTGATTAATTCTTTTATTGATACTTCCGTTATTTTTGTAAGTTATCTAGATACTGATGGTTTATAAATTCATTTTGCTTTAAAAAAATTGGTGACTTCAAAACAAGATCAATGAGAAGCAATATTCTATCTCAGTCTTTACCAATTTAAACCTCATTTATTTTTTAATTACTAATTTTTTCACATTACCATTCAACATTGATTGTTGTCATTCAAAAGGTATAATCAAGACACAAAATAAAGTTCTTATACAATATCTTTGCTTACTATAAAAATTTCTCTACATTCATATTTATTCTGCATGCTCTAATATATCACACAGATACTGGTTCATAATGTCAATTAGTTTTAATAAAATGGGGCACTTGAACTAATATTTCTTTGTAGATTACATTTTTTAAATTCAGATTCCCATTAAGTTTTTTAAGGACAAAAATTATGAATACTTTTTTCTACCTTCTACATAGTGATTTGAGATTCCAAGTGGAAAGACCTAAGTAGGAAGATAGGGTCTAAAGGTGTTCCACATTCTAAGTCCCAAAATATAGTGAGGAGAAGGAAAAAAATTTGAGTGGAGAAGGAGAAATTATAATATGAAATGATGAGGACCAGGGGCCAAGAGGTCTCTGGTGTATTGGTGATATTAAAAAAGCACAAAACTAATAACCAAACTAGAGTCAACAACGATGAAATGAGGCTGTAACTTTAATAACCATAACTTAAAACGGGCCTGCTATACTAGCAGGCTGGTGGACAGGGGTGGTAACATGGGATGCCCTCTGAATACTCTGAGAACACTGGCGGAGGAATGTAGACACTGGGAATGGCTTTGGAAAATTGTATATCTGAAATCTAGCTATAAAAAACTTTGTAAATCACAATGGTTTCAACAAAATTAAAATAATAATTATAAAATAAATAAAAGGTGAATACTTTTGTCGAATAAAAATCACTAAAAGTATTTCAAATGCAAATCATTTTGGGGGGAGGGATCACACCCGGTAACGCTCAGGACTTACTCCTGGCTGCTCACTCAGAAATCTGTCCTGGCTTGGGGGACTATATGGGATGCCTGGGATCGAATCCAGCCACATGCAAGGCAAAAGCCCAAATCCTGTGCTATCGCTCCAGCTTCTCAAATGCAAATGATTTAAGCTAATTTTTGGGAGCATAATAACAATTTTCATTAGTAATTAATACTTAGAAAAGCAAAATGGCAATGAAAGAATGCAATTTAATCAATTATTTTATAAATATAAGACTAAGTTATTGAATTAAGCTCATCAATACAAAGAAGTTTAAATCTGTGGAAAAAGCAAACTCATTCTTTTTATAATTTCCTTGTACTTTTATTAATATTTTAGTATGATTATCATTTGTTGGCAAATATTTGATCACCATAGAATTTCTAATATCTTCACTTATTTGTATAAATTTATATCATGCCACTAAAGATCTACTTATTTTGGGGGCTTTTGCCTTTTGGCCCTGCTGGGCTCTCGGAGGGAGATGGCTGAAAGAGGATAAGACGCAGGGCAAGCCTAGAATGGCTAAATGCTTAAAAGGTTATGAGATAGGCCACATACACGTGGTGGCTAGGGCCTAAATAAAGATGATTCTTCCTGAAGCCTGCCTGTGAGTGAGTCTTGATTACGCCGATTACATGGGCCTGGAACCGGCCGGCTGCATGGGGGTTGCTGAGCCACGTGGCCTGGGATGGCAGACAGAGAAATACACCTCCATCCATCGCCATCCAGCTCCAACCTTAATTATTTAATACAACATCTGGCGCTCCGAACTTTGACCTGAATCCTGGACCCAAGAAAACAGCTAATATGGTAAGATTACTGCTCTTCTGTTTCATTTTGGCTCTTTTCAAATGGAGTCAGCCCAAAGGGTTTGACCACATAAAGCCATGTTCAAATATGGCCGCAACCCCTTCCAGGAAAAGAAGGGCAACTAAAAAAAAAGAGATGGAAGCTTGCATCACCTCCAGCCCAGGCCCAGGCCCAGAACTTAGACTTTGTTACAAGAAACAAAAACCTCGGCCTGTACAAAAACTGATTAAAAGCTTAAATTGGAAACGAAGGAGAAAAAAGACTGTATTTAAAGTGAACTGATTTTCTGAAAATGACCTGCGGCTTAAATTTGGATTTCGACTTTGGAAATTTCGGACTGAACTTTTAGTTTAAATAACTTTGAACTTTGAACATCCAAAAGCCCTCTGCAAAAAAGCTGTGGCCAAAAACTGGCTTGCTAAGTGCTGCCCTGAGGGGAAAAGCGGCGAAAAGTTATCAGCCCAGAAGCAGAAACGCCTCAGCTCAGCTTTGCTCCGTGGCAAGCCTGAAAACCTGCAACCTCATGGTCTACAGAACCGTCTGTGGGGCCTGAAACTAAAAGAAAGCCACGTGGTAAGATCAGTGTGGGACAAACCAGCAAGTTTACAGAAGCCACGTGGTGAGATCAGCATGGGACAAATTAATCATTTTAAGTATAGGAACTAAGCGGGTAGTCTTATATTTTACTCATAGTTGGTGATGAAATAAGTTTTAGTTAGTTAGTGGTTAAAAAATAAAAATAATAGGAAGGTAATACAGCTTAGCCCATTTAAAATCTGATTTCTAACCACCTGCATCTTTGTCTTAGTCATTTTCTTTATAATTTAAATGTGTTTTGTTGTCTTTCATAGTTAATATTTTCAACTGCAAAATGTTTTACTGTGTGTATTTTAATGTACTTAGCCTGTTTTTATAATGTATGTTATGCATGTATGCTGAAGTACTTGTGTATAAAAAAGGTATAGAAACAATAAAGTTCCCCCAATATAGTTTAAAAGTATAGAAACATAAAAGTTCCGGAATAATGCTTGGTAAAAAAGCATTAATAGAATTTTAGGTTACAGGTGTAAAGTATATTTTGCAAAAATATGTTTTTGAAAAGGGCTGGTATATTAATTTTCACTTTATTACGTTGTTGCATGAAAATATTAACCCACCTTTGGCTAAAGGTGGAGTCAAAATTACAAAAGGCTCTTTTTATATTTCAAAAAAGGAGGAAATGTAGGGTACTTATCTGAGACCCACCCATTTCTGGGAGGGGTCTTGGGAACCGGATAATAGGTGTGACTTTACCTGCAAAGCCTGGCCCATTCCGGGAAGGGGTCTTGGAATAGGTAGATAAACCCGGAAGCCAAGGGATTAAGGGGCTTTTGCCTTTTGGCCCTGCTGGGCTCTCGGAGGGAGATGGCTGAAAGAGGATAAGACGCAGGGCAAGCCTAGAATGGCTAAATGCTTAAAAGGTTATGAGATAGGCCACATACACGTGGTGGCTAGGGCCTAAATAAAGATGATTCTTCCTGGAAAAAAAAAAAAAAAGATCTACTTATTTTTTCATTTTGTACGAGTTTTCTTTTTTTGGGGGGGCCACACCCGGTGACGCACAGGGGTTCTCCTGGTTTTGTGCTCAGAAGTCGCTCCTGGCTTGGGGAACCATATGGGACGCCGAGGATCGAATCGAGACCCCTCCTAGGTCAGCCGCATGCACGACAAGCACCCTACTGATGCACTACTGCTCTGACCCAAGTTTTATCTTTTTTTCAATTTTAATTACTTTATTTAAATATTATGAAATATTGTTTATAATACAGTTGTTTTCTTTCACAGTTACAAAGTTCTTCATGATTTTCAGTCATAAAGTGTACAATACCTTTCACCAGTGCACACCTCCCACCACCAATATTCCTTTTCCCTCCAGTCTCCAGTTGCAAAAAATGTTATTTCTCATTCTCTCTCTTCCCCTTTTTTTCTTTAGACACTGTGGTTTGCAATATTGTTATGCATATCACTTTATCTCCATTCAGTCCACAATGATCATTTTCAAAGATAATAGCTGTCCCTTCTCTGCTCTAACTTCAGTGCTCTATTAATTATGGTAAGCTTCTTCTCATGGAGTGGTCCTTCTGGCCCTCGTCTCTATTTTTTCTCTATAATAATATTATACTATGTAGTTTTTAATATCTCACAAATGAAGCTCACTTAATAGATTTGTTTTTTGGGGGGGGCACGCCCAGTACACTTAGGGTTTACTCCTGGCTCTGCGCTCAGAAATCACTCCTGGCAATCTTGGGGGACCAAATGGAATGCTGGGAATAGAACCACCAAATCTAAGTTGGCTGTGTGCAAGGCAAACGCCCCATCTCTGTGCTACCACTCTGTCCCTGAAGCTCATTTATTTTAAAAGAAGAGACAAAACAGCAAACAGCTGTGGATGAAGAATAAAAACAAGGGGCAGCATGAGGTATTTCCATGGATTATCATTGTCTCATGGCATTTGACATTATAAGTCAAAGATTTAATGACTGGTGAAATTATTTTTGATTGCCTGGATTGTGTTTTATGGTCCAGAGCACCCCTATAAGACTGAATCGCATCATGCTTTATGTTTTTACAAAACATTTCAGTGTACACAGCCTGGCTAATATTAATCTAAGTTAGCTATTTTCTGCTACACATTTTAATATTTACTTTTTATTGCCCACTTCTTACCTATAGTCAGGATATTTTCCTTCAAGTTTCCCTTTAGGCAGGACAATGGAGCATCTGTGGAGCACCTGCCTGCCACTTGACAACATTAATTGTGTCAGTGCTGTGATGAGGAAAAAGGAGGAAAATAAAATTTCTATTTTGTCCTTCTTAACCCAATCTCAATTTTTTGCTATTTTAATAACACAATGATCATCTTGTTTTATTTAAGGAACTTGTCTTGATAATTCATATTTTGTTTAAATTAATAAGCACATGCCATTTTCATGATCATTGACATCCTAGTAGTTCAGACTTATGGAAAGGACAGCATTCCCTGAGTGAGGAAATATTCTTCCATGAGATGCTTTACTGTATGGGATAGTCTAATATGTTGCTGAAAGCCTCTCTGTTCCCAAGGGTAGCTAGTTTAAGGATGAAGTTAGAATGTTTACAGCAAGCAAGGGCAAGGAAAGAATTGAAGTCCCTGATGACATCATTAAGCTACTAAATCAATAATCCATGACATCTGCTTGCTTTTTGACTTCCTGTTATGGGAACTAATAATTTTTAACACATTTTAGTTGAGATTTCTGTTATTTTTAGTTGAAAGCATCCTGGATGATATAACAATAATTATACCAAAAAGTTCTTAATGATTACAATACTTTCACTTGAAAGTCTTTATTTGCTTTTGTGTAAATATGTATGTTTTGATGTGCATTATTATTTTTAGTTCATAAGATAAAATGTTAGTTTTCCCAATATGTTTACTTTTCTATTAGTAAGATAATTTTTTGGAAGCCTACCAACATTTTTCTTTGGTAAATGTTAGGTTTGAATGTAAAATATACTTTAAATATTATGTCAGTGGATTAAAATCTTCTTTCTTTCATCTTAACAAAATACAACATGGGGCCCCAAAATAGTACAGTGCTTAAGGCTGTACTAATCAGAGTTTAATCCCTGGCATTTTATATGGTACCTCATGTCCCTCAGTTATAATTTCTGAGTGCAGAGCTACTAGTAACTCCTGAGCACCCTGTTTGTGTCCCCAAAACCAAAAGAAATAAAATACAACTATAATATTAATTCTTAATAATTTTCCATTTATTTGTATTATATCAATAAAAATTAGTATGTTAGTAAGCTGTTTCAATGTATACCAAATTGGTTGCTACATTCAAATTTATAATTCTGAAGGATTTAAAGAACATATTTGTTTGTCGATTACTGTCAGTACTATGAACATCAATATCCATGATTACACAGCTCTCAGTTATTTATTATTAGTTTAAACTATCCAATGAGAAAATAGAGAATTATAATGATAAGGGAAAATTAATAAAGTATGAATAAGGAAATACTTAGTGTTTTTAATTTTGCAAAATATAACTCAAGGTTGAAAAATGGTTTGCTATGAAAATAATATTTTGCAAAAAGTAAAATATTTTTTCTTTCTTTTATGTTGCTGATGAATCATGCAGAGAGCCAAATAAAACCTACAAGTATAGAAGAATTAACATTAAGGCATGTACCTGGCTTTTCATAATCTTGTGTTTCCTCCCAGGAAGAATTTTGTCCATGATGGCTCTCTAGCAGGATTATGATGTCAGGAATGAAGGCACAACAAAGTAGACAAATAAAGCAGAGGTTTCTATATTCTAAATCTAACACAGAAAGGATGGTGTATAGTAGGAAGATATTTATTAAAGTTACCTGATAATAAACTTGCATTTTAGGTAACCAGTTTCCAAATTTTATTCTTTGTTTATGAAGAGGCATAAATGCTAAATATATTTTGCATATGCATTATAGAAGGACAAATGTGTAGCAAAATCAGATTCATATAGCAAATAAGACTAGATTTATGAATTATATTACAATGAACTATCAAATATGCTTTTGAGATATTTATTCTGAATGAGGAATTAAAAATCAGCATAATCATATACAAGTTGATAAATGCATAGCTAAGTATAAGAATACTCATACAATTTTATTAATGCATAGCTAATTATCAGAATACTCTAATGCTTTTTTAACTTATGAAAATTGTTTCATGCAATTTTATATATTTTTTAGAGAGTGTATTCTCTCCTTTAAAATAGTAAAAACTTCCTGTTTGGGGACTTACAACTAAAGCTGAGTTTAAGGTTATTGTCTTGTATGACAGACCTGGCCTCATTTGATGTATGGTAGCATATGTCCATAGGCAGGGGTGATTTCTGAGCAAATAAACAGGATTAAGTCTTGAGCGTTGCTTAATGTGTCCCATGACAAAACAAACAAATAAAGGTTGATGCTTTACTTTTTATATTATCTTTTGAATGCCTAGAGCAGTGTATGTGACATGGAAAGTACTCCATTTGCTTAGAATTGATAAATGTAATGTAACGATATTACATGTGCTTGTCATATTCTTTTGGGAGGTAACATTTGAAAGGGAAACATCTTTTATAGATATATGATTATATAATCATTAAAAACAAGTTCAAAATAGTAAAACATTAAATAAATTGGAATCCCAGAAAATTTTGTTTGTTTGTTTTAATTTTTTTCTACACTAAGAAGTGCTCAGGGCTTAACTCCTGGCTCTGCATCACACAGGATCCACTTGTGGTGGGATTTTGGGACCATATGAGATTCTGGGGATCAAACTTAGGTGATCTACTTGTAGAGCAAGTGACCTAGCCATTGTACTATTGTTCTGGTCCATTATATTATTCATTAATATGAGGTGTCTAGCAGAAATATCAAAATCTTTCAGTTACATTTAAATATCTAATGTTCCTTTAATTCTATTTTATTAAATTAAAAATGTATATAAATTTGCTTGATTTTACTTAAAATGATTTGCATACTTGATTATCAGTAAATATGATTTTCTGCATACTCACAATTAATCTCAGAATGTCACTGCTCATCCATACATTTGCATAATATGTACCACAGCACGGCCTGATTTTTTTTCTTCTCCAATGTGAACTCTTTTTCCATGAATTTTATTTAAATCAGTAGGATTCATGATTGTATTTTAGTTCCTTATAATGTCTTGGTTTAAATAGTTCTTACCTCAAGAGTTGATGGTTCTCAAATTATAATCCAAATGTTTTGACCTTGCTATCACTGCAACTATGTATGAAAGAAAAGAAAAATTTAGCCCTCAATTTTCTGATTCATTTACTCATCAAACTATCGTATTAAAGCCACTTCACATTCAGGAAACTTCTTAGCAAATTATTTCCAGCTTATTTCATTGTCCCAGGAAGTTGACGCTTACTAACCCAAACAAAATCCCTGTAGAGTCTTTTCTGTGTATAATTCAGAGCTCATACAGATTTTATGTGGCTACAATTAATAGAGATGGATCTCTAAATCCTCAAGAAAACATTTTTTGTAAACAATTCAAGCAAATTCTATCAGCTATTCACTTTTACTGCCCACTCCCTACTCTTCATACTTATTAGAAAGAATGATTTCAGTCTCTTTATAATTTTGGAATTATGTATCCTAATTTTTTGAGAATTGTATTTGCTAGAACTATTATTTTAAGTCATACAGTACTCAAAATTTCTTAAGATTTTTGTTAGTGTATATGCTTCCTGACAAAATAGTACAACTCTCTTCCCATTAACTTTTTCCAAGTACTAAGACTTGATTTACTCAACATAAACGAAAATCACCAGCTTTTCAGTAAGAAAAGAAGAATTGTAAATGTGCAGACAAGATAATCTGATTAAACTGCTGCCAGCAGAAGAAAATGTCATTTGACAATATGCTAAATCCAAATTTAAAATAATGATACAGTGAAAATAAATGAAAGAAAATGAAAAATATATTCTGGGTCATTAGACTCAGGTGACCTGGAATGGAGTGCGATATCAAAAAGTAGAGATAATAATTTTATGAAGCTATGACTAGGATTTTTATACAAATTTATATAAATGTAATATAAATTGTATATAAATTATGTTAGACGTATGGAGAAAGGGATTAAAAATCAGAAAACCACAGTTGACTCAAATTCCATATCTGGAATGGCTACTCTAACTGCCATTTCTCTTAGGCAATCTTATTATTCTTGACTGTTCTCAACAATCACATCATCCTATCTTGGAACCACACAGTTACATGTCTGCCACATGTATTCCTTCTAATCCTTTGAGGTATCTCCATGGCTCTAATGTATTAATTTTTTTTCAATGGGGAATCATCTAAGCAGAACTCAGGGTACTAAGATTGACCACCAAAGTTACTTAGCCAACTGGCTCAGGCCAAGTTGACATCTGAAAATATATCTAGACAACTTGCTAGGCAATTTAATGCTATAAACCAAGGTTGATAAGCAATACATTGGCCTTGCAGTCCTAAAGACATCCCAAACCATTCTGGGCAGTACCAGAGACTCAAATTTTGTGCCAGAGATCAAATTAAATTCTCCCCAGTCTTTGACAAAAATGTCATAGCTAGTGTCTTTGCACTTCTAGAACTGATTAGTTTATCTTTTAGGGAAAAAAAAGTAGTGTACAGATGTTACTCAAAAATTTGCCAAGGCACTGGAGCAATAAATAGTACAGTGGGTAGGGTATTTGCCTGGAACATGATTGACTGGGGACTTGATTTCCTAGCAGTCCATAGATAACCCCAAACTAGCCATGAATAAACCCCGAGTGTATCCCTGAGTTCCATTGGGTGTGCCTACACAAAATGTTTTGATTCAAATGTGAAGTATTAGTTATATTAGTGCTTCTGTAGATATTAGAATTGTTTTTATATTCCTTACAATAAATTCAAGTTATTTTCAGAGATAAAATAAATATTTTCTAATTTACTTTGATTGTAAAACTCTAATAATAAAATGATATATATGTAAATAGTACAACTATTCTAACTTTCTTCCTTCTTAAAACAATATAATATTTTAAACAATACTTGATGGGATTATAAGAATTATAATTTTTTATAAAATATCTCATTAATTAGATGAGTGCCCTGGCTTGAATTGATCCTTGTAGAGTTTCATAACCAAAAAAACCTGGAATCTACTTATATGCACCCAAAGGTTGGTGTTTCTTTCAAGTACTGAATTATGTACTTCATATAAATGAATTTATTTCTGTATGAGTTATTTTTTCAATAAAATTCCCAGCTCAAATCAATTTTTATGTGAGGACACAGCTATACCAGATTAAGATATAAAGTTACATAGAATGTAAAGGGAAATTATGCATATTAGTAATATAGATGGCCAAACATCTTACTCATCTTTAAAATAATATATTGGGAATTGTGCTCACTCATGTAGTTTATGAAGATGATAATCAGAATGACCCAATTATAATGAGTTATATCAAAATATTTTTCTAAAATAAAAGTGTTCACATACAGTTTACATCAATTCATTAATATATGATAAGCCAGTGGCAAATATTATCCTCAATGGAGAAAAACTAAAAGCCTTCCCTCTTAATTCTGGCACAAGGCAAGGCTGTCCTCTCACCACTCCTATTCAACATAGCACTGGAAGTCCTTGCTATAGTGATCAGGCAGGAAAAAGATATTAAGGGCATCCAGATAGGAAAGGAAGAAGTCAAGCTCTCGCTGTTTGCAGATGACATGATACTCTACTTAGAAAACCCTAAAGACTCTACCAAACAACTTCTAGAAACAATAGACTCATATATCAAAGTGGCAGGCTACAAAATTAACACACAAAAATCAATGGACTTTCTATACACTAATAATAATAGGGAAGAAACCAACATTAAGAAAACAACCCCATTCACATTAGTGCCACAGAAACTCAAATATCTTGGAGTCAACTTGACTAAAGATGTGAAGGACCTATACAAAGAAAACTATAAAACTCTGCTCCAAGAAATAAGAGAGGACATGCAGAAATGGAAACACATACCCTGCTCATGGATTGGCAGGATTAACGTCATTAAAATGGCAATACTCCCCAAAGCATTGTACAGATTTAATGTGACCCTTCTAAAGGTAACCATGGCATTTTCAAAGAAGTGGATCAGGCATTTTTGAAATTAATTTGGAGCAATAAACACCCAAAATAGCCAAAGCAATTATTGGGAAAAAGAATATGGGAGACATTACTTGCCCCAACTTTAAACTGTATTACAAAGCAATAGTTATCAAAACAGCATGGTATTGGAATAAAGACAGACCCTCAGATCAGTGGATTAGACTTGAGTACTCAGAGAATGTTCCCCAGACATACAATCATCTAATCTTTGATAAAGGAGCAAGAAGTCCTAAATGGAGCAGGGAAAGCCTCTTCAACAAGTGGTGTTGGCACAACTGGCTAGTCACTTGCAAAAAAGCGAACTTAGTCCCCCAGCTAACATCATGTACGAAGGTAAAATCCAAATGGATTAAAGACTTCAATATCACACCTGAAACCATAAGGTATATAGAACAACACGTAGGTATAACACTCCATGACATTGAGACTAAAGGCATCATCAAGGAGGAAACGGCACTCTCCAAGCAAGTGAAAGCAGAGATTAATAGATGGAAATATATTAAGCTGAGAAGCTTATGCACCTCAAAGGAAATAGTGCCCAGGATACAAGAGCCACCCACTGAGTGGGAGAAACTATTCACCCAATACCCATCAGATAAGGGGCTAATCTCCAAAGTATACAGGGCACTGACAGAACTCTACAAGAAGAAAACATCTAATCCCATCAAAAATGGGGAGAAGAAATGGACAGACACTTTGATAAAGAACAAATACAAATGGCCAAAAGGCACATGAAAAAATGATCCACATCACTAATCATCAGAAAGATGCAAATCAAAACAACTATGAGGTACCACCTCACACCACAGAGATTGGCACACATCACAAAGAATGAGAACAAGCAGTGTTGGCGGGATGCAGTGAAACAGGAACTCTTATCCACTGCTGGTGGGAATGCTAACTAGGTCAACCTTTCTGGAGAGATTCGATATGGAGATTCCTCCAAAAACTGGAAATAAAGCTCCCATACGACCCAGCTATACCACTCCTAGGAATATACCCTAGGAACACAAAAATACAATACAGAAACCCCTTCCTTACACCTATATTTATTGTAGCACTATTTACCATAGCAAGACTCTGGAAACAACCAAGATGCCCTTCTACAGATGAATGGCGAAAGAAACTGTGGTACATATACACAATGAAATATTATGCAGCCATCAGGAGAGATGAAGTTATGAAATTTTCCTATACATGCATGTACAGGGAATCTATTATGCTGAGTGAAATAAGTCAGAGAGAAAGAGAAGATGGAGAATGGTCTCACTCATCTATTGGTTTTAAGAAAAACGAAAGACATGTCTCAAAAATTTTCAGAGACAAAAGAAGAGAGGACTGAATGTTACAGTTGACCTCATGAACCTCACCACAAAGAGTAATGAGTTTAGTTAAAGAAATAACTACATTGCGAACTATTCTAACAATGAGAATATATGAGGGAAATAGAAAGCCTGTCTAGTGTACAGGTGGGGGCGGGGAGGGAGGAGGGATATTTGGGTCATTGCTGATGGGAATGTTACACTGGTGATGCGGGGTGTCATCTTATACGATTGAAACCTAACCACAATTATGTTTGTAACCAAGGTGTTTAAATAAAAAATATTATAAAAAAGAAGGTATTAGATAATAATATAGTATTTTTATTCTAAAAAAGCATTATTCAGATAAATAATGATTATATAAACATTTCATTATGCTCTATTTTAAGTAAAATATTATTTAAATAAAATGCATGTCTTATTAATGATATTTAACAAATTTTTCCTAAGGCTGGAAATATAATACAGGAGGTCAGGATTTTGCCTTGTATCTACTAGTCTAGGTTCAATCCCCAGCATCCCATATAAACCTGTCAGGAGTGATCTCTGAGCACAAAACCAGAGAAAGCCCTGAGCACAACCATATGTGACCCCCATAATAAAATAACAATACAAAATAATAAATATTAGCTATATTTTACTCTTGTTACCAATTATAGAGCAAGCAAATTAATATATTTTATAAAAATAATATTAATCTGATATTGCTTATTTCCACACACTTTTCTTTTAACTTTCAATAACAAATTTTTTATTTTGTTTTGCTCTCATTTTTGGTCCACACCTGGCAAAATTCAAGGATCACTCATGGCTCTGTGCTCAGGGATCACTCCTGTAGATTTGGGGAATGATAATAGGGCTGGGGATAAAATGTGGGAAAGCCACATGCAAGGCAAGTATTATTGCTCTAGCTCTGAATAATAGTTTGTACATCTGAGACAAGACTAACCAACAACCATGATTTTGTCATCATGGTTCAATTGTACATCAGTACATTTGCTTTATAATGTAGTACATAGTTCTTTTTAATATATATTCAAATTTATGTAACATTGCTATACTATATATGTTTGATCAATTTCTTTTTTATTTTCATTCTTTTTTTTTTTTGTCATTTTTCTTGAGTCCTAGCCAGTGGTTCTCAGAATTTACTCTTGTGGGATCGCAGCAATATTACAGCTGTAGGGCATTTGCCTTGCATGTGGCTGCCCAGGACAGACCTGAGTTCTATCACCAGCATCGCATATGGTCTCCAAGTAGGTGAACACATAGCCAGGTGAAACTTCTGAGCATCACAGGGTGTGGTCCAAAAATCAAAAAGAAAAAAAAATTTCCTCTTGGCTCTCTGTATTTAGGGATCAGTCCTGTGGGGCTCTGGGGACTATACTGATGACAAGTTAAACATATAAGTATATAGGTAAGTAGGTCTTTTGCATTGCAAAATAAGAATATAAGCATCTTGGATTATTCTAACAAATATTTAAATGTTGATATTAGAAATGCATTCTGCTACTTTAGAGAAACTATTGGAGAGAGGGTAGTTGGGCCACACTAATTAGTGGAGCTTAGGTCCTTTTTCTTAGCTTTGTGATCAGGGATTATTCCTGATGGCATTTGGGAAACCATATGTGCTGACAAAGATTAAACTGGTTTGGTCATGTGAAAACAAGTATTTTAACATTTACACCATCTCTTTTTTTTTGGCTTTTTGGGCCACACCCATTTGATGCTCGGGGGTTACTCCTGGCTAAGCGCTCAGAAATTGCCCCTGGCTTGGGGGGACCATATGGGATGCCGGGGGCTCGAACCTTGGTCCTTCCTTGGCTAGCAATTGCAGGCACATTACCTCTAGCGCCACCTCACTGGCTCCTATACTATATTTTGAACCTTCATCACTCAGACTAAAAATGATATCAAGTGGAGAAATTTCTCGAAGGTCTGAATGCATGCCTACCCCAGGCTCCATCCTTTCACTGGAAAATTGCCAGGAATTACCCCAGGAATAGAGATAGAATCAGATTTGAGCACAAGGAAGTGTTGCTCCAGTATAAAGACAAAGAGGAAAGGGGGTGGCAGGGGGAAGAGAACTAAAGGGAAGGATAGGGGAAGAAAGAGAATAAATGGAGTCACCACCTTTATTACCTTTTTTCTATAAAGCAGCTTGATGTGTGTAAATAATCTTGATAACATCAACAAGAGTGTACTGGTATAGGCCTTTGGATATTAAAAAAATAGTCAGAAAATGTACAAATTTCTATACATCCATTTGATTTTTAGATTGAAGATCTCTGAGGAGCAAGATGTTGTCTGAGTAAAATTAAAAGTCAGTTTGTGGATGCTGTTTCCACTGTTTCCAGAGGTAACAAAAAGAAATTAGAATCGAGATGAGAAAGCTTAGCATCTTTGTCTTTGAAATGTAGTTAAAATCTTCAATCATGTTGCAGGTTGCACACTCCAGAGAAGATGATTGGTGTGCATTCCTTTCTGGGACTGTCCCAGGAGAGAAACACAAGGCATCCTAAAATTCTTTGAATCTCCTGATTTAGGTCAAATGAAAGGAAACAGACCATCAGCTTTTATGAAGAGTTTTGTTACGGAAGTAGCTATTTACTTGATGAAAGTATGTATTAAAAATTCAAGACTGGGGAGACTTGCAAATCTTGGTGCTTTTGAACTTTATTTAGCTGTGTTGTCTATTATCTCTTGTCATTATGCCAAATAAAATAAATGATTCTCTAGTGATTTACAAAGGATCATAGGAGGTAAGTGTGTAAAGTGACAGATTGGGAGCTACACCTGAAAGGAAGATTCATACTTGAATTATAATAATATGTATATGTTAAGTTTGAATACTTCTAGCTCTGCAAAATAAATTAAAAACATGGTGTTTGAATCCGACCTAAAACCATACGGTATATAGAACAACACATAGGTGAAACACTCCATGACATTGAGACTAAAGACATCTTCAAGGAGGAAATAGCACTCTTCAAACAGTGGAAGCAGAGATAAACAAATAGAATATATATGAATATATTAAGCTGAGAAGCTTCTGCAACTCAAAGGAAATAGTACCTAGGATACGAGAGCCACCCACTGAATGGGAGAAATTATTCACCCAATACCCATCAGATAAGAGGCTAATATCCAAAATATACAAGGTACTGACAGAATTTTCCAAGAAAAATAATCTAATCCCATCAAAAAATGGGGAGTAGAAATGAACAGACACTTTGTCAAAGAGGAAATACAATGGCAAAAATACACATGAAAAAATGCTCCACATCACTAATCATCAGGAAGATGCAAATTAAAACAACTATGAGGTACCATCTCACGCCACAGAGATTGGAACATATCACAAAGAATGAGAACAAGCAGTGCTAGCAGGGATGTGGAAAGAAAGGAACGCTTGTGGGAATGTCATCTAGTCAAAACTTTATGTAAAGCGATATGAAGATTCCTCTCCAAACTGGAAATTGAGCTTCCATATGATCCAGCTATACCACTCCTAAGGATATACCCTAGGAACGCTTCCATATGATCCAGCTATACCACTCCT